>NW_010138216.1:0-30374 GCF_000699245.1 Pterocles gutturalis | reverse complement strand
GAAAGACATGGACCTGTTGGAGCAAGTCCAGAGGAGGGCCATGAAGGTGGTCAGAAGGCTGGAGCACCTCTCATATGAGGACAGGCTGAGAGAGCTGGGGTTGTTCAGCCTGGAGAAGAGAAGGCTCTGTGGAGACTGAAGAGCATCCTTCCAGTACCTGAAGGGGGCCTACAGGAGAGATGGGGAGGCACTCTTTATCAGGGGGCGTAGTGATAGTATGAGGGTAACGGTTTCAAGCTGAAATAAGGTAGATTTAGATTAGATATTAGGAAGAATTTTTTTCGCTGTGAGGGTGGTGAGGCACTGGAACAGGTTGCCCAGAGAAGCTGTGGATGCCCCATCCCTGGAGGTGTTCAAGGCCAGGCTGGATGAGGCTTTGAGCAACCTGGGCTAGTGGGAGGTGTCCCTGCCCATGGCAGGGGGGTTGGAACTCGATGGTCTTTAAGGTCCTTTCCAACCCAACCCATTCTATGGGTTGGAGATGCCCATTTTATTGTAGCAATTCTTAACATCTCATGTGCACTTAAAAACAGGGACATTATTTTGTAAGGTTTTATTTAAAGATAGAGGGAGAGTAAATAAAAATAGATCTGTTCTGTTTAAATGATGCTTTCCTTGTCTGTATAAAGAGTGAAAAAATGCTTTTCTAAATGCTTTTGAGTCTTTACTATGTTTGTTATGGAGTGGGTGGTACTTCATTTCAAGAGTTGTTATAATATTACAGCAGACTCTTTCAGTACAATACACTAGCTGTCCATAATGCTCTTAAGGGTTTTTTAAAAGTGCCATTATAGTTGTAAGAACATGGAGTTACAGCACCCACAGTTTTCTCTTCCAGCTGAAATTCTACCTCCTGCCCCCCATTTGGTACATGCTTGTGGAGGGCTCTTGAACTGTAGCTATTAACAGTGATTTAGTTCTTTCTACAGGCAGAGAGTCTAATCTTTGGGGATGATTTTTTGGGGATAATCTGATTTAGGTGTTCCTGCTCTGGCAGGGGGATTGGACAAGATGATATTTCGAGGTCCCTTCCAATCTCTAACATTCTGTTATTCTGATTCTGTGAAAGTATTTTGTGTGTCAAGAAGTGGATTGCTCCCTTTAAAGAAAAAAAAAAAATTTAAAAAATCACAGTTTAATCTAGGTGCAGCCAGTATTGATGTAGAAGGACTAGTGTGCAGCTAAGATTCTTGTCTTGAAAATGAAACTTTAAATTGATGCAAACTTGACTAGATGTGTCCAAAAATATTTTCACAACCTGAAAATTAAAAAACAAAACAAAAACAAAACAAAACCCCCCCCACTAACTTGAAGAAAAAGTCTTATGAGAAGCCTAGAAGGATTGTCATCCTTACTCTCTTGGGCATGTTCACATAAGCAGTAGGCTTTTTGGTAATACTGATCTAAAGCTGATGACATTATTCGCATGGGTGTCTTTAATACTAGTTCATCACAATTTTTGCCTTGAATTACAAAGATAGCCTTAACATTTGAACCTTATGCAGAGCCAGGGGTGCACATGTAGAGGAAAGATCCTCCATAGACATGAAGTCAACTTTACCCCAAGAAGAAAGGTGGACCAAGTTTCAAAGTAGTTCTTTTCTATTAGATTGTACATGGTATAGTGCTAAGGCATTGCCTTAGTGCCTTAGTCAGATATCATTTAGAGACATAATGTCTCTTTGCTGATTGATTGCATTTGTGGTCTTCAGATTTTATAAGTTGTCATTAACTAAAAATATATACTAACTTATGTTTTGTTTGGGTTTTTTTTGTTTGTTCAGGTTTACCAAAAATGCAAGTAATTCGAAACTACAGTGGAATACCACAGCCAGTGACACAAGATGGTCCACCACTGCATATCCAGATTGGGGACACTATTGAACTAATTAGAGGAGATGCACATAGCTTATTTTGGCAGGTATTGTATAATTTAGCGAGTGAGTATGTTCTGTTAGTCCCAGATGATAAATTCTTATTGATATATTGCTCTTGTAACTTTTTTCCTTTTGGAACAGCATAAGAATGTCTCTGTGTTTTACCCAAAATAAATGTCTTATAGAACCATTTTTATTTTTATAGTGCCAGTAGTTCCTATACTGTGTAAAGCTTCATTTTGCAGCCTTAGAGTAACAGTTCTGGTAAATAAATCTGCAAGAAGATGACATTGGTAGCAGTCCTTCTAGTGAAATTACAGGGTTTAAGGAGATAGTTTGGCACATAGACAGCAAAATCCTGTGAATTTTCAGTCACTGCTTCTCCAGCATAGCAGAACTAAAAGGTGGATTGGCAAAAAGCAGTTATAAATATTAGGTTTTTAGGGGAGAGAAATAGCTCTGCAAAACAGAACCTCACCTAAACTCCTTGATGCCCTTTCAAGTCAGTTAAGGACAGTTCTTTTATGTACATGGGAAAAGTATATTCTATTGACGGCAAGATTCAGTATCACATGGTTCGCATCACTACTAGTGTTACTGAAATTTCTTTTTTTAATTGAGAACTATAAATAGATTCAAAATGCCATCTTGCATTTACTTTAAAGATAAATGCATTAAAGCATGTCTCATTTTTTCTGGATGCTTTTCTTAATTTTTTGTCTTAGAATCCTACATACTACTGCTATTATTGGATAAATGGGAATAGAGCTAACTAGAAGAACTTTCAGGATAATAATAGAACAACAGCTGGGAAGCATCTGTTGTTATCTTGAAATGTTGTTCCTGTGTTTGTCTTCGTGATTTTCTTTGAGTCTCTAATCAGTTAATGAATATAATTACAGAAACTGTTTGGTCTGTTACGTGAGTTAGGTCATACCGGGGTTTTTTTTCTAGCTTCACTTAGGACTGAATCTTCTTCAAACTCTTCAGGACAGAATCGGTGAACTCTGTTCCTATGCCACTGCATCATCCTGAACAACATTTAACTGATGGAAGTAGTAAACAATAGAATTGCTTTATCTATTAAAAAATATGTAAATAACTGTACCACCCACCCTCTCCCAAAAAACCCCCAACAAACAAACAACCGCTCCTCACCGCTCCCCCCCACACCTGTTATTTAGCAGACTATATATATATTTCACATCACTAAAAATAAGTTTTTCTGAATGTTGTTTGGCAGATTTTGCCAGGGCTTTGTTTTGTAGGGCTTGGCTCTGCAAGGTCTTGAGTTCTGATCCAGAGAAGCGTTTAAGTGTACTCTTGATTTGAAACTGGCTAGAATACACTTAGTACAAGCCACAATTACTGGCACCTTGTGGACTGATTCAATTGCCATGTTCATACACATCCTTCAACTCAAATCTACTGGAATTTGTCTTAAATGTTATTTGTACCTGTCATGCTAAAGAATTTAGCTAGAACCTCACTGTGTTTAACTACCAGAAACTGAAAAGCACGTGCGACTTTTTCCCCAGAAGCCTTAGTGATAGATTTGAATCTTAATGGAAATTATAATCTCCAGTACCATC
Source organism: Pterocles gutturalis (assembly GCF_000699245.1). Lineage (NCBI taxonomy): Eukaryota > Metazoa > Chordata > Aves > Pterocliformes > Pteroclidae > Pterocles > Pterocles gutturalis. Next base: position 26,905 of record NW_010138216.1, on the reverse strand, counting down.
ATTCAGGTTTTTTTTTCTCACAAGCTGTCTTTTCACTGACTGCTTAATGCAGATTTTCATAAGTCTTGTAATGACATCTACATTTTAATATGCATATTAAGATAAAACCCTGCAAAACACAATTTGTATTAAAATCTGTAAGTTTTATTCAAGAGGCATTTTAGAGTAATTTACAGCTGACCTGCAAGACTAATAATAAAATGCATTTTTAAGTTGACTGTCGCTCAGTTTAGAAAATCAGGTGCTTGTAATATGTGTGTGGTTTAAGTATAATTTTTAATTCTTTACATGACATCAAATGAACACCCCAAGTTACTAAGCAATGCTTAAGCTATAGCTTAAATGTGATCAAACGTTCTTTGATAGACATTAAAATTCTGTTAAGTTAATGTCTGAATGATCATATAGCAATTATTGTGGTAGGTTCTGTAGTAATTCAAGACCATATACACACATGAATCTACCTGTTATGCAGTTTGGAAAAGAGGAGAAGTATAGGTTTTTTTCTTTATGAAACAGCAAATACTTTTCTGAGAGGCAAACTGAGCAATCACAGAGGCAGTAAGATGGCTGGGGTAGAGCATTTTTGACTTCCATTAATTTGCTTTCTGAATTTTTTCTCTTCACTGGTATAATCCAAAACCAACCCAAGCTTTCTTCAAAGAGAATGTGTAATACAGGGGGGTTGATACTGTCACAAGTTATTTTACTCTTCTCAGTAGACACCTGGCTGCATATAAAGAGAAGGATGGTCTTATGCTGATACTCATGCATCCCCTAGTGCATGACTACTTTTCTTTGCTCGGTCAAGGTGCAAGACTGAAAGAGCCATGCTGCTTGCCTTGCTGGTGCTTGGCTGACATCACTTGCAGAATGAAATAAGAAAAGAAAGAGAGGCTGGGGGAAGAGAGAGAGGAAGACTTGGTGTTTTAAACGGAAATTTCAGACCCCTTAGCCAGAGCACTAGTAGTTGTTTCAGCTGCAGTAGTGCAGCTTTGAAGTAGTGAGATTTTTATTATAGATGTGAATATTTTTCTCCTGAGTTTGGTTTGACTAAATTGGTACCTGCTTAACCTTAGGGTAGGCTTTCAGGGGTGCCGCAATGCCTACCATAAGATAGAATGTAATTCTAGTTTTATGGGTTTGCATTGCAATTACCCACCATCCTCAGGCAATCATGTTTCTCAGGTATGCCACAAGAACAGATATTTCCTGGACTGATTCTTTCCTTTTTCAAAACCAGATTTTCTCTGATGCAGATAAAACTCATATCAAGTAATAGCTATTACAGATGTACTTTCTGATGCTTCACTTGTTAGTGGTCCTGCTATAAACAGCCAAAAGATATTACGTATATTGTAGATATGATATAACATTGAAACATTGGGGAAGCAGCACTGCAAAAGTGCCTTTTGAAAGTGCTTTTTTTTCCTTTTTGATTTGTTATTTGGTTTGTAATTTTTTGTCTATCTCTTCCTCTTCACCATGCTTTGCAGTGAAGAAAACAAAAATGGGTGAAGGACATAATTTATACATTTTAGCTATCTTGGAGTTCTAGTTCTGTGCATGTCCAATGAAGTTAATGAGCATTGCATAGCTAAGTAGTAGGCAACAGTCTGGAAATTTTGAGCAAATGTGTCAAATGGCTTCAGAAAGTCTCCCACATTACAAGAGTTAAAAGAGTTGTGAATCAGCCCCTAGTCTTGCTGAGATGGTTGTTGAAAGAAATGGACTGAAGGGCTTCATTGGCCGGTATGTATATCAATATGTATGCACATGTACACATGCACACATATACATGTAATGTATTTTAATATATAATATAGTAATTTAGAAATACAAGATAATAGTATATACATGATACACATTTTACAGCTAGTTCTGTCCAGTCCTTTCCTTCTGCTTTTATAATGACCATAAGCCATTATAGGGCAGTGTTCAAGCAAAATGCTTACTCATCAAACAATAAGCAATTAGCAAGCAGGAAACATAAAGCAGAAAAAAATAATTAGTCGAAGTGAAGTATGGTGACATATTAATTTTGCTGTTGTTAACAAGTTGATGGATAGATAGTAAATTTTGAAATCATCATCTGACAATAGGTCATGATTTTGAGTATGAATGGCACCAAGCCTTGATGAATTTAGCTAGGATTTCTAAAGGTAAACAAAATAGCCTATTGGCCTAAGGACGTTATCAAATTATTCATATGAGCTCATTATTGACAGAGCATTTTGAAGTGAGCTGTTTCCTTAAGCAATGTGTAATAAATCAAACCCTGTTCTGTTTAAGGATTTGCTTTTATTTAACTAAAAAAAGCCATTTGCAGTTATGTGAAGCTTGTCTTCAGAAGGCAATGCCTTTCTTGGGATGTCTCAGTGCTTGTTGCATTCATAGTATTGCTCAAAATGCAAGGGCAAAGTTTTGTGCAGATATTTTGTGGGATGAGAGAGTTTGTCCATGTGACTTCTCTACTGCTGCTTTCACTTTGATCTTGGTGTACTGTCCATAGAATACATACTTGTATATACATAGAATACCTACACTTGTAGCCTGTGTGAGCTGGTACAGGCAGGATGCAGGAACAACCACAAAACCATGGATGAAATGCAAAGAATAAATTTATTTTTGTTGCCTTGCTAACCAGGGGATCTCTGAAGCAATAGCTGGGCAGAGGCACACAAGCCAGGGACGCAGGCACTGCAGAGTTTGTGGCACGCTAGAGAATCACCAAACCTGCTGTTTTCACCTGTATTTCAAGGTTTCACACAGGCGTAGTTTACCACTGCGCTTTGATCTTTCCCACAGCAGGGCAGGAATCCTCAAGCATGTTTTTTCAGCAGGGTGTCTAAGTTTATCACAGGCCTATGTTATCTGAACACAGATGTTGTATTTGTCAAACACACAAGACTAAACAACAATTAGTATGATATATGTGTTTTTCAAGATCTCAGCTTCAAGTCACTTGAGCACATTTACAATCCTTGTCACCAATCTTCTGTTATTTTCCCACGTAGCCTCTCCTAGCCCAGTGAAGTGACACATCTGTTTCCCACAGCTGCGCAGAACACATCTTCCAACAAATGGGGACATCTGAGGAAATTGTAGGATTGTTGTTTGGGCAGAGAGTGTTTCTTATCCTGTACCTCTGTCATAAATCTGTCCAGTGATGATGTAGTTTCTCACCACTTCATTTCAGTGAATGTTTTGTGTCCTCCAGGTGATTCATTTTTTGCTAACCTGGTGCCTAGAGAATACTCAGAGTGAAAGTGCACATACATGTTACAGTACAGCCTATGGATTGCAGTTCAGTTTCCTTATTCTGAATGTGTATACACTGTAAAGTTTGCATTGTGATAATGATTGAACCAGTACGGACCATAACTAATATCATGATCTTTGCTGCTCTGCTGGGTTTTTAAGCTACGATTCACATCACTGTGTACTGGTAGCCACATCTAAGCCAGGTAATGTAATGAATGTAATGCTGGCTGTACATCATATTGTCCCATGGACTGCTCTTCTTCTACATGCAACAGTTCAGCAACTGTAATGTGACTTTATTTTTTTATTTTTACTTGAGGTCATAGAACAGCTCAGTTTGGTATAATTCAGTGTAACTGAAGCATTTAAATGTCTGCAAATCAAAGCTAGCTTTAATTCTGGATTTTGAGGTGTGCAAATACATTTATGGAATAATAGTAAGAGATAATCCTGTAAGTATCCAGACTGTATTTCTGACTTGCAGGAGAAAGCACTATAAACATGATGAAACACTGATGAACATTTGAAATTATGTCCCTTTTTACACTTTCAGAAGATAACACAGGGGTCTGTCCCTGAGCTCATCAGATTTTGATATTTGGCTGTTTTCTAGTTTATGTGGACATATGTTTCATAATGTGTCATCTTGTTTAGCTTTATATAAATGTTTCTCATGAATAGCAGTGGTGTGTGGGCACATACAAAACCCATGTTCAGTTGTGCTCCTTCAGATGCTTTTTCTCATTAATATATTTTGTTCAGTGGCTGGTCTTGTTGACTGTGGTATCTGCTATTCAGATAAGTTTAGTATTGTAAGTAAGTATCACTTAGGAGACTTTGTCAGAGCTCTGCTTAGAAGTTAAGTCTGTAATTCAGAGGGATTCATGTTTTGAGAGTAAACAGAATATATAGATGCAAAGGGTAACCTGTATTCAAGCAGATAGTGGGAAGGAGGGCAAGGAAGCTTTGCTGAACACAAGTTCAGATCTATAAGATTGTCACTTGTTTGTGCATAATTCTTTTTTTAATAGCACTCCCATTTAGTGTGTTGTAGCTTAAATGCTACTTAACTGCTTTTCTCTCTCCTGCCTCCTCTGTCCTTCTCTCTGTATTTGATAAAGATGGCAGTTACTGGGGTCACTATCCATGTGTGGTAAATGCATAATGATCTCCCTAGGAAAATGATGCACTCATTTATTGGGCTTAGGGTTTCACAATTAAAGCATACTTTTATTTTTTCATAAACCCTTGTTAATTCTTGCTTTTACATTGTACTCCACTCTGTTTGAAATTGCTGAATTCTGTTTTGTGTGGTGGTATTAGGGTACAATTTACACATTTAGTGTTACAGAAGCAAAACGAACTAAAACAGCAAAGAAATTCCATGTCTGTTTCTGAAGCATTTTTTCCCTTTAATTTTTTTTGTGTTGCTGGTATGCTATCAAAAATGTAAAAAAAAAAAAGTAATTTTCAATATTACAATGCTTGTAAAGTACTCATTCTTACTCTCATTGCCAAATGCTGCTAATATGTTTGCATTCAGTATATTAAATTTAATGCAAGTTAGGCATTTGTGTTCTTTTTTAAAAAATCTATTAAATGAAAACATTTATTTACCAAAATACAAATTTTGATGCCTTCATTTTATGTATGTGTGTTCAGAAATTTTAGCTATGTGCTCTGTTCTGCTCTGAAAAATGTAGTCAGCATGGTCACAGGCAAATGTTTGCTAGGACTAGAAAGTTGTTTTCATTTTGCTGTTCCATGTGGCTGAGGAGGTGTTCTTCAGGAGAGCTTGGTGGTGAATAGTGAGCTGCTGAGGCATGGCTCTGTAATAATCATGTAACTTTTGGCCCTTAGAAGCCCAGAGTAAAGTAGTGGTCCTGTAACTTTGAGGCAGCAGTTGTGTTGCGTAAAAGGCTCAGTTTAGGCTGTGCTGAATGCATTTCTGCAGGCGGTCTTGCAGTTGTGTGGGCATATCTACAGCATGTTGTGAATATATCATAGACAGAGAATTAATCTTTAATTGCGTTAGTATTCTCATGCCCACCTGATTTCCAGTGATTTGTGTTCCTTATGGAAATGCTTAAATAAAGAACTTAGTATCTGAATTGGCTGATGAATTATTAGCTGTAACTTCCCATTGGAGTCAGCACGATTTCTCAGGTGCTGCAACTGTCACAGCATGATGGTAGAGTCATTTTGGGGATCTGTAATGTAGCGGTGTAGCAGCTCTCACTAGAATGATGCCAACTGAGGAGGAAGTAACTTGAAAGGAGATAATTAGCGTTAATGAAGATATCAGACACTGGCAGACATTGACTGGGAGTCACAATGCATATTCGGAGACCCCCCTTCTTTCATCTCATGTCTCGGAGCTCTCAGGTGTAACAGCTATAATTATTACTTAATTATATAAATTTAATAAAAACCAACAACAAAAACCACACAACTATTGAGTAACACTTAATTAGAGCAGCATTTTATTTTAAAGACTCTTTGATGTACTCTTATTGTCTGAAATCTCTGTGCATGTATTATATATTATTAATCCCCATTATGTCTCAAAAATGGAAAATTTTGGGTTTTTTTTCTAGGGCAGAAATCTAACAACAGGAGAGCTTGGATTCTTCCCAAGTGATGCGGTAAAGCCTAGCCCATGTGTAAGTACAGTTGTTTAATTCTGTTTGTCATCTTACAGGAACACTGCCGAGTTCATACCATTGCTTTATTAATCTTGCCTTTAAGAAAATCATATTGTTTCTAGTTCCTTTGTGTTTTCATGGTATGTTCAGTATTGCTTAAAATACAGCATTCTAATACTTTTGGTTATCAGATGTAAATAGCACATGTCAAGAAAGGGTGTTCAAGAGCAGATTTAGCTTCTGCAATATTAATAAATTGAACTGTCTAAAGAGTTTCCAGAGTATAGAATAAACACATTTTGTGTAAAAATGCACTTTCTTCCTTCCCCAGCAGTAAGGTGGGAATGCTGTGTTTCTAATCTATTCCCCAGTCACTTTGGGTTAGAGAGAGGGATTACACCGTAAGTAGTGAGTTTAAAAATGTGTGAGAGTAAAACTAATATAAAACTTTGAATTCAGACTGCTCAATAAATTTTCTCCTCTCTGTAGTTTCTTACCTGTCTTTATTTCAAACAAGGGTGTTCTCAATCTAGAAAAGTTCAGGATAACAATAAGAAAAAATATTTTATAACATGTACTCAAGAGTTTTTTATGCAGATGTTATGAGACATTAATATACTGTGTACTTTTACTTCATTCTCTGCCCTCTGTAACACTGCATCAGATTACCGCATGTCCCTTTGTTGAGATTGACGTAAACCCATAAAACCAGTGATCAATCTAACCCAAATCTAACCCAATCATTCCTCAGTTTGCTTTAAGACAGCTTTAACTTATTTAACTTGATTCACAACAGTTTGACTTATTAATAGAATTGCTTTAATCACAGCAATCAAGATATGCCACTTAAATGGTTTATAAGTAGGTGGAATCAGCTGTTAGTAGCTGCATTTTGATATGCCCTTAGGGCTTATATTGTGCCTTGGTTTCTAAAACAAATCTACATCTGATCCTAAAGCATATAAACACATTAGTGTATATTGGGACAGCTTTAGTACCCTATATTTTCAGAATTTTATTTGAAGAGGGATGCAGAGAGTATTTGTAGGTACAAGGTGTGTTAGATTGGGTGAGAGAACAGATCTGGAATGAAGATGAACAAATTATATGAACTTGTCTTTCTTTCCTCCACCCCTTGCTTATTGTAAAAGTTGTGGTTTTCCTGTGCCATGGTGTCGCTGTCTTGGATGCGGGCAGTACCTGCTATGTATGGGCAATAGGTTCTTGGTATACTGTCATTGACAGCAACTGTTTGCAGCATTTTAGGAACCACCACTATAATTTAAAGTGGAGGCAGCAGGATATCCAAAGTTAGGAAAAAGTCTGCTGGGGTGTTGTGAAGATTGCTGTCTTGTGATAAAGCTTTCTGATAAATTTAGGAATATGCTGTTTAGAGGAGTATTGAAAATAAAACAGTTTTACAAGATGAATAAATATCATTCATGAAATGTTACCAACTTGTGTTAAGATCAGAACAAAAAGATAAATTGATGCTTCACTGCTGTTAACTTGGAAGGATGAAATATAAACATCTTATTATGATAAATGATGCAGTTAAACATACTGAAACATCGATCAGGTTTTAAACATGCTATAACTTTTTCTGTTACGAAGTTTAACAGTCTTTACAACCAGCTGATATAAAAATGCCCAGAAACAGCATAAAATACATACATCAAAAGACTTTAGGAATTAATATGGAATGAAAAACTGCTGAGCTCCAGAATATCTATATTCCAGACTTTTCACAGATGTACCTATAAATAATTTTTTCCTCTTTGCAATAAGTAGTATATTTCAGCAGACATTTTCTGCACCATATGAGTAATGTCTGTTTCTTCCTAGCATTCTTCCAGTTTTCTCATTTCTGTAGAGTCATTGGATACATAGCACAGTATGAGCCAACAGCTTCTGGAGTAACATTTGATTTTACTGTATTTCATGACAATGAACAACACTTGTTTTTACATATATGTATATATATAAAACCACAAATTTTTATATATATATAAACACACACATATATATATATAAAAATCTGTCAATTCAAAATTAATGAAAAGGACTACTCATCTATTGTTCAACTGCTCTGAAGGGTGGACTTAAACCACCTTTGAATTTTTATATCCTTTTGAGCATAGTAGGACTACTTGACAAATTAAGAATGCTTATTTTTTTAACTATTCTTTCTTCTCCTGCTGCTGATGGAATGCATGTTATTTAGTTAGTCCTATGGGGGATAATACAAATCATTACGGATGCAGTTCTTCTGTAGATGAAATGTATTATTGAAATATCTCGCAGAACATACATCCAGTACAAGAGTTCACCAAGTCAAATACAAAGGTATGAGTGATGTCACAGAATACAATCTGTGGATTATCCTCAACTCTCTCAGAAGATTATATACTATGTTTCCGAGTAGACAATCTTTCTAAGGCCATACCTGAAGTGAATTTTATACGTTACTGTAAATTTGTTGCACATTTTAGTGATACTTTCCAACAATATGTAGCATTGGGCTGTTTTATGTATGGAATTTGAATGTAGGCACTTTCAGAAAAACTTCTACCAGTTCTACTAAGTAAAAAAATCTGTCACAGCAGCAAAGAGTTAAAATAATCTGTGCTACTTTCAGAGTGGTATGGAATATTTGTCTCTTAATATAACTTCCTTCAAAAGAAAATAGACTTGCAGACTAACTAGATCTGTTTCTTTTAACTTGTTTCATCTGGATATTGACAATTCGATCAATCCTATCTAATTTGTGTTGACTAGAAAAAAAATGTTGATCCTTATTCTTTTGTATCTTTTCATGTCGTAGGTTCCTAAACCAGTAGACTACTCTTCACAGTTGTGGTGAGTCCTTGTCTAGTCTTACAAGAATCTCTTTGAAAGAAGCGTAGACATAGCAAGACAACTATGTTTATTACAATTCAATTTATATTATTTTAACCTTTCTAGGCTTCTGAAGAAGGCATTGTGTAATGGTTTGGGAAAGAAACACCATGCATTGCTTAAAAGCATTTCTGATGGAATAAAATGCTTAATGATTTTGACATCTGGTTTGCAAATCTGTAGCTCTGCAGCCTTAGTCACAGAGGTCTGAAATAGAATAATAAGAGATGAGTATAATATGAAGTGTGCAAGTAAATCTTACATGTTAAGAGAAAAAAGAGAAGGAATAATGTTAAATACTGCATTTCTGTTACAAAAAAAAAAAGACAAGAGTGTAGAGATATAAAAGGACAATGTATCAAAACTACAGCCAGTGCTGGTCTGGAGCTTATGTAGTGTGTGAACTCTTTACTGTAGTTCAGCTTGCTTCGCAAAAGGACATGGTGATTCTGAGAGAACCCAATAAGCACCACTTGTCGTCTTTCACTGGTTTTATGCTTTGTCATAAACTTCAAAATGCATGTTCACTGTTGTGTTTCATAAAATAACTGCTTTTCACTTAAAGCTCCCTTCTGACTGGTAGTGATCTATTAGTATGAAGTTTTACATAGTAGTGGTCTGTGTTGTTGACTGCCTTCAGACTACTTTCTAAAATTATAAACTAAGCATGATTTCTGTGGATGCTAGGTCAGTTTCCTCAATTCATAGTTTAACCTCTAGTTTTGCAAGTAAATGTCTGCTGACAGCCTCTCAAGAAGTCCCACCCAAACCAGCAAGGCAGAGCAAGGGCACAAATCTACTTAGGCAGTCAGGCTGCAGAATCAGTGACTGAAATTTGTGTTAGCTTTCAACTCTTAGCATCAGCTCTTTTGAATTTGGACATACGAGGCTGATTAATTTTTTTTTTTTTTTGCTCGTGAATGTTTAGTCTACCCATTACACTTTAGTCTTTAGAGGTTATGAATAATTATGAAACCAAATAAAATAGTGTGTTTGTATAAATACCAAATTTTTGTATAGATTTTTTTTGACCTAGTATACTACTGGTGGCTTATTCTGCACTCTGGTAAGATACATCCTGCTAGAACTTGGGGAGGTTCAAAAGTTCTGGGTCACTGCTTTATTGTTTCCCTTGCAACACATGATTCAGAAAAACATTCGGTTTTATGAGGTATTCAAGCCAGCAGAAATTCAGCTAATGCCCAGGCTCGAGTACTTTCCTTAGAAGACATTGTATTCAACATGTGCTCAAGTACTTTTATAATTAAGGCTTCCCCCCCCCGCCCTCAGCGTGGAATTTTTTCACGCTTTATTCTTCATTCAAAGATCTGGAAGTGGTATTCAGTTGCAACTCATGTATTTTTAGATCCCCATCATATGTAAAATACTGGGATGACTCTGCATTGCATATTTGACAGAGGTTTCTGTGTAAATTTAAAAAAATCATAGCCAGTTTTTATTGTTCTCTGTTACAGGTTTGCAGGAGCAATGGAAAGATTGCAAGCAGAGAGTGAACTTATTAACAGAGTAAATAGCACTTACCTGGTGCGGCACAGGACCAAAGAGTCAGGAGAATATGCAATTAGTATTAAGTAAGTGGAATAAGATCTCCTACAGAAAGTTTTCTGGTTCTCATTTATGTCTAGATAATATTTGAAATCAGTGAGGAAAATAAAAACCTGTTTCAATTTATATAATCATAAACAGCCTTGAAGAGAGTTAATATAAGAAAACTGAAGTTGCTGACAAAAATACCCGGGATTTTTAGTAGGAAGTTAGCAGTGGTTTTGTAATGCTGGTGTAGCAAATGGGTCTACAAAAACAATGAGCTAGTGTATTGGGTAAGAGTAAGCGTTTGGCGTGTAATGTCATCTGCTTCTCTGAAGTGAATGTTTCATTGACGTCAGGGAGAACTTGTTGAAGCTCTTTGCATCTCAAGACATTTCAGTAAAATGGGGTTCATAAATTCTGTGGATGCAAATTATTGTGAGGGTCTTGTTTCCTTGAATATACAAGTAAGAAATAAATAGGAATTTCGAATTAGAATGAGCAGTTAGTTGTGATTTTTTTTTTTCTGAATACAGATTACCTCTTCAGCTGTACTTTAATAAATATATTTGGTTAATTAGATGTCAACTTTATTTTGGCACAGATATACATTTTGTCTTAAGAATTTATTCGTGTGGTGTTATTTGGGCATGCCCTCAGGTAATTATTGATTGAATCTGATTAAAAGCACATTTATATTCATAAGTTATTCATTGCCCACAGGTACAATAACGAAGTGAAACACATCAAGATTTTAACAAGAGATGGCTTTTTCCACATTGCAGAAAACAGAAAATTTAAAAATTTAATGGTAAGCGTTGATTAGATTTTTAACACTGCGTGATTTTCGATGTAGCTGTTGCTGTTAGTGAGAGCCACTTGAGTTTGTGAAATTACAGAAGGCTGTGAGAGTGAGAGATTTGATTTGCATCCATACTTGCTAACAGGATAATTTTTTATATTTATGGTTTATGCTCCAAGTGATGGTAGTATGTGCTTAAAACTACATATTTATATTCAGGACTGGACTGTGTCCCTTGCAGTGATGCGGAAGAGAGGAGGGATTTGAATCCCATGCATCAGCAGGCTATGGAGCTAGGCTGAGTCCTGTAAGAATTTGATGTCTGTGGAAATCTTTGCCTATATAGTAATGATCCCTAAAAGTAGCAAGGTGAAGGTTCCTTGCCAGCCCAGCACATATATAGGTGTACTGCTGAACATGGTGCCTATTGATGTGTAAGTTCAGAGGGAGAACGACATAAGGTGCAGTTGTGTCAGAGAGTCCAGAAAAACTCAGGAGAGACAGGTCTTCTTGGTCCTGGTGCACCAGGTGAAGAAAAGCAGCTAGAGAATGGGGCTGGCTAAACTGTTAATAACACAGGGATCCTTGTTGGAATAATAGTAAATTGGAGTAATTATCGACTAGTCTAAATTAAAGCAACTGTGTGGCTACTTCGAACTTATACTCTGTGTCAGCAAGCCACTCGTTAGCAAACTATAGTAGTAACACGCAAAGAATAGGCTTTCTCATTACATTTCACTCCAACTATAGGCATAGTTCATTCCCAGAAGTAAGAGTTTGATGTTATAACTGCCCATATCAGTGAGTTTTCAACATACTGGGAAGAAATTCCTTTTATTGAACTTTAATTTGGAAGAATTTCTCGGTAGCTTGTTTTGCTCACACAAGACTCATTATTACAAGGTGTCTGAATAAATTACCTTAGCACTTTTGTAAAATGCTACTGCTTAAGCATTTCCAGATGCATTGTTAAAGGAAGCTTGTTCAATGTATTATATTCAGTGCAATCAATTGGATTAAAACTTATGCTGCAGCCTTCCTGCATGTATATTCAAGTACTCTAAAAGGATAAATAAAAATTAAGGACAGTGCAAAACAAGACTAGGGAGAGATGCTTTAAAACCAGGAAGCCTTAGAAATTAATCTAACCAGTGATACTCTGTAAAGCAAGAAAATCCTACAAGTGGTAAAAAAAATAAAGCAGAAATCTATGCTTTGCCTAATCCTGTTTGAAGTAAGTGCTCATTAGAATGGGGAGAACATGAATTTCCTGATGAAGAATGCATGAAGCTGTTTCTGTACTCTGATGTCCTCATTTGACACTTAAAAACCAGTGAAGGGTTTGGGCTGGAGACTCTTGAGATCTTATCATTGGTAGCAACAGAAATCATGGCATTCCTCAAATGCATGAAGGAAGTGGCTATTTAGTCTGCAAACACTACAAATGATTCACTGGAAACTGAAGAGAACATATGAGTGCTCTCAGGATCTTGACAGAGCATGTGAGCAGGAGTCATATCTTCTTATGGCAATGATGCAGACTAATGCACTGATGTAGGTTTCAAAATAGAGCTGAATGATCAGAGATATAAGTACAGGACACAAACTTGGATGAATAAGAAACAAAAGGAATATGCTTTGTGTCAAAGAATTGAGAGGACAGAAGGCATTTCTAGTGTAAAGGCCTCATCACTACCAATTTAGCCTTGCCTAACATTCGGTTAGGAAAAAGTAATTTCATAACTCAGTTTTAGGGTATTATGAGGTCTGCCCTTGAGAGTTAAATAGACAAATTATAGTGTAAGTACTGCTTTGTTCTGGGTAGATGCAAGAGAGAAAGTAACAGTGCCTGAAAGAAGAAAGGAGCAACAGTAGTCAGAGTAGAACTGGGAGCAAAAGAGAGACAAAGCCAGCAGCCATGGAAACTTAAAGTAGTGATCTTCAGTGACACAATGTTCTGTACTACTTTGGAGGTGACAAAAGTAGAACAGCTCTTGTACATATTTTCGTAGTACATTTGAAAAACTTTCACAAGAGGAATTAAAATGTGCTGAGTGTGTAAACCAGGCCAAGGTGCAGTGAAAGGTCAGCTCTGCTGCTGATGTGAATCATGGTTGTGTGATCCTGAGGATCCCCATCCACGCTGGCAGGGGGTGCTTACCTTTCTTGTCTGTTTGTAAGCTTGCTACCGCGATGTGTGCAATTAATGTTTTAGAGGCCAGTTGTTAGTCAACTGTTTCCTTGGAAGAATGGTATTAAAAACTAAGCTTTTAAAAGCAGTGAATCTTTATGACCCAAAGCAATTTTTTTTTCTCAGTTTGGAACCATTTTACTTATTTTGCCAACAAATAAAATCTGTCCAGTTGAAATTCTTACTATCTTTACCAAACAGCATAATTCTTATAGACTTATGTGGTGCAAAAAGTTAACAAAAGTTTCATGCTAATTATTTTTCCATTTATCCAGAAATCCTACTCTGAATGCTGCTTATTTACAAACTACTCTCTCTGTTGTCTTGATAATTTGAATGTCTGGGTACTTGATGATGATGTGATGGAAAATTTGTTTGCTGATGTAGCTTGTGTGCTGTGCTGATATTGGACAACAAAGCCCAAACAGTTCTTAGTCTCCTGGCCTTTCTGCTTACTTGGAGGGCCTGGCAAGTCTGTGGCTATGAACTGTTAAAAGCAGGTTTAGATTTTATTTAGCTTTGGACTCTGCCTTAAAAGCTGTTTGAGAGACATGGAAGAGCTCACAGTGTGGGGAGTGAAGTGATCCAGAGTTCAGAAGATGATCTTCAGACTGTTATCAAGACCTTATGGTTTTATGCACTAGATCTTGGACTAAATAGGTAGAGTAATTTAGTTTGACTGGAAAAATATATCACTGATGTAGGCTGTTATAGCCTAGTAATTTTTTTTTTTTTTTTTTTTTTAAACTAGAAGGAAATGATTGAGCACAGTACTATTTTCTTATTTTGACCTAAGCTTGGCTTTTGGAAATCTAAATGCAAATATGTAGAATGGAATGACTGAATTACTGGTAGGAGTGAGGGGTTTACAGTAAATACATTGCTTTGTGCTTGCATTTCTGAAGAGTGACATCCCACAGTTGAAGTATCATTAATGAAATGAAATACATTGGCTTTGAATTGACTGGTCACTTTTAATTTTATTCTAGACTCTGTGTACAAGCTGTGTGATATTGACATTATTAGGGCTAATTCAAAGGTGAGAGACAATGGCAGGGGTTGAAGATAGCAAAGGAGTACCACAAGCTGTCAGTATTTTGATGGGTGTTGTCTTCTTTAGAGTAGAAACTAAAATAACTTATCTCCTTAGTTACATAAACTATTTGAGCCAGTTTTTTTATTTTTTCATATATACGTGTGTGTATATAAAATTTGTGCATATATAAAAAATCTGTCTGTGTGTATATGTGTGTGCATATGTATGTCTACATATATTCATGTGTATACACACATACAGAGACTAATTTTGGGATTGGACCCAAGGAGAATGTGAAATGCTGGATTTTTCAGTCAGTGTGCACTATCTGGAAAAAACAAAACAAAAAAAACCCAACAAAAACCCCTACGAAATCCCACCTGCCAAATTTTAATGGCAGAGCCTTGAAATTTTACATGGTCTGTGTATCTGCACATGAAATTGTTGTTGACTTACATGCAAGTCTTGTGCTTTATTTTGGATCTGTGTACTTACAAATGCATTTGTGGATAAACATTACCTGTCATTGCAAAAGAAATTTGAGAAAACAAGGGGGTTACTCTTACATAATAAACAAGCAGTGGACCTTGCCTTCTGCCTGAAAAGCAAATACATGCTTAGCCTGGCTCAAATGAATAATAAGTGTTGCCTCTGACAATGAAGTTTTACTTAAAAAAAAACCCCAACAAAAACCAGTTAAGTGTCAGTGTAAAAGCAGTCAATATTTAGGGTACTTGACTTTTTAGAAATAAACATGTACTGTGGGATGTTGTACTATCGAAGGTTACTTGTATGATAGAACTGTCATTGACTGTGCACCAGAATGTTGAAAAGGATGTGATTTCAATTTCCCATGACATAGTATTTTTCCTTTCTGAAAGGAACTTGTAGAATACTATAAACACCACTCCCTCAAAGAAGGCTTTCGAAGTTTGGATACTACTCTTCAATTTCCATACAAAGAATCTGAAAACTCAGTGGGACAAAGGAGTAACAGAACAGGTGGCAACTGTGAGTATAATAAATTTTTGTATATTATTTTCTTTCATATAAATATGAAAAGGACAAGGTACTTGGAATATCTTCATTTTCCATTTTTGAACATATAACCAATTATTATGGTAGTGCTTTTAGCTAGGATTTTTTCAAGCTTAGCAGATAAAGATCTGCCAGGAAGTTTATGAACATGTCTAGCAAGTTTGTCTTGCTGCCAAACTTAAAATCTCCCTGGTATTCAAAAATCTATTAGGCATGCTGGTGGGAGATTAAACTGCATCCTGCCTTCAGACATTTGCATACGTGCAACTACAAGTGTTAGTAATATCTGTGACAATTTCTAATCCTTAAAAAGGGATTTAAATAAATCAGTGCAGCCATATGAAGTAGCATCTCAGTAATACCACATACATTTCTCAAAAATTCCGTTAGATTTACTGTATTGCAATTATTTTTATGCCTACCTTTTAACCTTAAAGGTTTATTATAGGCCTCTAAGCTTCTAAAAGCTAATGAACTACTGTATGATGTAAAGAGTAGTTAAAAAGTTTTGAAGTTTAGAATGAGCTGAGAAGATTAACAATGCATGTAGTATCCTTCATTTAACCTATTACAATTTAAGTAGAAGTTAGCATAAATTTTAGGACATGTACAAGTTCAGTGTTGATGATAAAAACTACCATATGGGTGGCCTCTGGAAACTATATGTTTATGTCAAAGAGAAAATATTAAATTTGCAGTTCTGCAGACAGTGGCTGTATCTTTGTACTGCAACAGATAATAAGAGGAAAATAAAAATTAATGGGGCTTTTAACAATATGAAGTCTGCCGTGAAAGACCATAGAGTCCAGTCTAGTCTTTGTGATCATTTGCTGTGTTTGGGAGCTTTTCTTTTTCTTGCTTGTTCCATAACATTTCTGTAACTTGGGAGACTTTCTTCCTGTTGTAATTAAAATGAATCAAATTCAGGACAGATGATTGTAAGAAACCAGTGTGTCTTTGTGCATTTCATTTACTCTGTCTCCCAGTTTCTCTTTATTCCTTCCATTTCTGTTTTCTTTCACTGCTTTCCAGGAGTTCTGCCAGTTGTCTCCCTCCTATGCTGTATCTCAGTACGTCTCTGGTTTTAGTGAATTTATCTGTCATGTCCTTTCTTTTACCTTTAGCTTGCTATCTCCCTTTTATTCTCTCTTGTCATCTCTTGTACTTTCCTCATCCCTTGCCTCCTCACAGCATTGAGGCTTTAATTATTGAGAGGGTATGCCCTGTTTAATTTACTTTGCATTTCTTTTGTTTATTATTGACTGTGAGCAGAACTAGTTTTTCTTTCCTTGCTTAGGCCAGTTAGAATGCATCTGTGCTGTCCACCAATTTACTAGTCTGTGAGAGCATCAGCTCAATCATTTCAGGCTTTCCAGGATACAAGACTTACGGTACACCCTCACTACCTTCAGTCCACATACAAAATAAAACATTTTTAACAAGATCTTTTAGGCAATATATGGAAGAGCAAGAGAAATGTATGTGGGATGCTCTCATTTTAGTCAAGGGGATGAGAAGGTGCATCTCTGCTATAATAAGTATCAGCCATTTAATATTACAAACTATGCTGGTGGGAACAGGCAGGTTTTGTCTTGGGCCAAACTGATCAAAAAACCCTCTAAGTTCTCGGACTCCTCATATAAAATAAAATAGCTTTCTAGAATTCCCCTAGCTTACCTAGACTGACTCTGGGTGATGCTTTAATTTAATGGATTTGACAGTTTTTTTTTAAGTGTTAGCACGTCCCCAGGAGTGTGGTTTGGTTTTTGTTTTTAGCAGAATTTCCATGATTAACAGCCTATCTGCGAGTCACACTGCTCAATTTTGAAGTTATTCTGTTAGTTTTTACTAAGTTGGAGTTCAAATAACTATATATTTAGGCTGTGTGAACCCTGCTGGGCTGAATTTGGAAAGAAGTTGGTAAACTTTGGGCTGCAGTTTTGTTCAGTAGAGGAAGCAAAAAAAGTCATGGGGCAGTGGTTGGACACTGAGTTTACTTCACAGCTCTCAGTGAGAACTGCCACACGGCTGCTTTTTTGACCTCTTCCCACTTAATCTGAGTGCAAGAAAAACAGTTGTTGAAAGGAAGCTAAAGTCAGCTGAAGAGAGAGAGGGATACTTTCCCATTTTTTTCCAGTTGTGCAACTACTCAGTGTCACATTGACCATATTTTGACAAGCATGGGGCTGAAGCTAGTGAATTCAGTGAAGTTGGAAGCAGATTTTAAGGAGGTTTGGGGTTTCAGTTCAGTACTGATTTTGTGCTCTACTGTTCACATGACTGTATCCGGATTTTTAATGAGGCCATCTTTTGAAAAGACATCAGCTTCTTATTCAGAACAGCTGTTTTTTCACATATTTAATTGACAGAGTAATTGGGAAAAGTATTTCTGAAAAACATGAGTTGAACCATTGTAGACTTTGACAGAGTTGTATACTTTTATCCTGCCAAAGTATTTGAGAGGCTGTGAAATTGCATGGCAATATCAAATTAACTTCACTTTTTAGAACAATATGAGAAAGGATTATATAGATTTTTTTTGAATTATCATGTTTTCATTTACCCATTGAAAGAAAGAAAATCAAGTGACATTTCAGCTTGCTTGTAATTTCTGATATGAGCCCTAATAAATCACCTTGTAACTTCTTAAATTTTCAGAGAATTTGATTGTCCCTTCAGCATCTACTAGATTTTTTTTAGAACAAAAACCTTCATCTTATGGAGATGGGTAATTTGGCCTCCTACTTTAATTAGAACTTTGCTTTTTAGTCTCCTGGTCTTGCAGAAGTCACCCACTGTGTTCTGATATTTATTATACACTTTTAATGTGATTGCAAAAGCTGTCAGATGTCTACTTTTCTCAATATAGAATTTCAAGTTAATTAGGAAGGTTTTTGGGGAAATGGTACATTCTTTCTGCTTAATTTTTCAGTCCTAGGCTTTTCTAGGCATAGTATGATCAAATTTTGTTTTGATACATGGAAAAATACTGATTCTTACATTAGATTAGAGGGGTGTTCGACCGTTTAATGAAATAAAGGCAAAAATGGAAGAAAAGTTAACATTCTTCTGTAGAGTAGTTTTAGGCTCTTTATTCCAATCTGATGATGCACAGCACAATCATATTGAGAAATCTGAGTCTTTATGAAATTTAGATTTTAGTGTATCCTAAATTATGAAGCCAAATACTATTTGAGTGACTGTAGACGAGGAGTTGGTACATTAACCAGTTATATCATGTCATTCTACTACTTAATGCATTAAATGTTTTAAAGTATCTGTTAATAAAGTAGAACAGAGTAGGTGTCACCTCAGCCCTTAAGGAAACAAAGGAACCCAGCCTTTCTCCTTAAAAGCCAACACCAAAACCCTTATTAGTGATGTTTAAAATTAGACCAGTTATCTGTAGAAATCTAGTAGGATTTTCTTGCCCACATAGGTTTATTTGTCCAGAATTTCACATGTAAAACCAAACCTCCAGTTATATCGGACAGAAAAATTCTCAAAAAATAAAAATAATGTATGGACGGGAAAGGACCAGCCACCCCCTATATAGCACCTAATCTCTCTTTATTCTTGCATGCTACTTTTGCATACTGTCATTGTACTGCTATGGAAAAGAAGGCTGTTACGTGCCCATTCTTAGAGACAAATTACTTCAGTCAAGGTGCCCTTTTGGTTTGTGTAACATATTTCCCCATAGAGCTGTCACCTGGGGTTACTAGCTCCAGTATAAAGGAGCTCCTCAGGTAGCCTCATGCATTCTCAGATAATCCAGTTAGTATTAGAGGTGGGGAAAGGATCGTCACTGTGAAGGAAGTTTCTAGTGTGCAAGAGGCCCTGGAATAGGTTTCTTTTGTATTACTTTGAGATGCTAACCTAAACTGCTGTTGGTTTGTGTTGTGGTTTTTTTTTTTTTTGACAAATATCCCATAGTTTGAGTGTTAAACTACAGTATCAGTCCCATTTATTTTATTTATGCTGGTAGTTTCTCTGTCACAAAGGTATTTATTCTCATCCAGGTAAGATGCACAAAACTGTATCATTACATCCACCATGGATTCTTTGTTAATTCCTTGCGTAAAATATTTCTAGTTGTCATTCTTGCAAATAACCATTTTGAAGCAGAATTATTTTGTTTCATGTGTGGTCACAAGAATAAATTCAGAGAAGCAGCTGTATGCAATGAATATAACCCTGCTACATTTTTAAGGAACACTCTTGGTCTTGTCAGTAATTATAGATATTAGGCACAATCTAGAGGCTACATTATCATTTATCCAGTTGAGGATGGAATTCCCTTTCCAAATCACAGCTGGGAGCAAAGATCCCAACTTCATTAGACTTTGTACGTTATATGTCTTCATTGCCTCTTCAGAAGAGGGACAAAATGTGAGAACATGTCAATAAACTGTAGTTCTGTTTGAAGCATTTTTAGTTCATTTTATCTATTTTGTATTTAAAAATATGTTGACCCTCGGTTTGTTGGCAATAGAGCAAGCGCACCTCTAACCTTTCACCTGAGGAAGCTGTTACAGGGACTAGGATGATGTGCTGCTTCTGCCTAGGCCAAACTTATGCTTTTTTGCTTGCTCAAGGGTTTTCTCTCAGGTCAGGGAAAGCTGCAAAGACAAGCAATACTGTTTGGGCCTTAGAGGATGCAGTTTAGCTGTGGAATTCCTATTGATGTTAATGATTATCAGGGCAAAATGCATACTTTTTCCCATGTGTATTATCAGACCCCAGTTCAACTGGTACTTAAATTCCTAATTAAGGGCGTGTGACTAGTCTTCCTGGGCTCAAGAGGAATTCTTAGGTATGCATGAGTTCCTGCTTTTATACTGTTAAGACGTGGGGCACGCAAAATTAAAGAAGAAAAAAAAATTGTTAAATCTGAAAATATTTGCAAGAGTCTGCAGTTTTAAGTTGCTTCTCAGAAACCCTGAATGGGTGTCTTCTTTCTGCTTTACTCTTCGAAAAATGCAATGGTTAAAAATTAAATCATAGATCCAAATTTTCTAGTTATTATAGTCAATTTCCTTCCAGACATCCTTAGAAGGGAACCTTAGTTTCCTTATTATCAATGAATTATATAGTTAAAAAGCTATTATTTAAATCTTGTGCCAATATTTCAATGTTATTTTGCTTTTCTCTTTCTCTTTTTTTTTTCCTCTAAGCCCCTTTGTTCTGTGGGTTTTCTTTTGTAACTCCTCCAGACTACAGCTTTGTTCCCCCTTCCTCCGCTCCTTTCTGGTCAGGTACTGCTTTACTGCTTTTATATTTCTTCTAAATTTGCTTCTGTTGTTTCTGTGTGCAGCAAGTGAGGGAAGGGACGAATTTAATACTTCAGTTCTTCTCTGACTCCAAAACTTGAGTTATTACATGTTATTCTTGGAGTGTAACAAAAATCAAACTCTTAAACTTTTGAAAAAGTGTGAATTACAATAAGCAGTTTGAATAGGTGTTCCAAAGCTCAACAGTTGCAGCAGGTTCAGTGATCACTTGACTGTTAATTTGCTAAGTAGCTGACATCTATGAGCTATATATATTTTTATGTATTTGTTCAAATGCACAAACCTGAACATTTCACAGCTTGTAGATAATATATTCGTCCCATCCCTGCAGCAAACGGTACTGCAACAGCATCTTAGAATACAGTAGTTTTCTTGTAGAAAATGCTTTCTTTAAATTCTGCATTAACATTGTTAATTAATTTTATCCATCCATTTTCTGAATATTTTTTTCTTTATTTTCATTTAACCATCTCTGTCTTCAATAAATGCAAACATTTTAAACTAAGAGTGCATAAAAATGCCTAAAGTAGTAGCAGTAGTGGTCTCAGTTAGAGCATAAGTATGGCTATGGCTTGCTCTGGTCTCTGAGAAATAGACTTCAAAGAGGTGAACTTAACCGCTGGACAATTCAAAAAGAATTTTGCTAGTAGGAAGGTAAATGCCTTCGAGGAGCATACGGAAGGAGCTGTTACTGTTGAGAATGCAGTGTTCACTCACGTTACACTGACACACCTCTGTGTACAGGGGGTGGGGGACTTGGCCTAGGTCGTGCAAATCAGGATTGAGGCACTAGGGAAAGGGAGGCGTCTAGTGTGCACGAATGCGGATGTAGTCGTAATCAAGATCTGACTAGAGATCTCAGTAGGCAGTATGTTTTACACCCACCCTGCAGAGGTCATACAAATTGCTTAGTGCTCTGAGATCGATTCTTAAGGCTTTCCATAGTTTCTAGGGGGAAAAAAGGATGTAGGTGGCAGCTCAGTAGTAGAATGGCTAGTGTGCTTACTGTGCTGAGAGCCTCTCTGATGATCCCTGCCTCAATTCATGCCAGGGATTTCAGTCTCAAAGTCCTGCACTGCTCTTGAATGTTTTGCCCCTCAGTTGTTCACTGTTTTGGAGTCTGTTTCTTTCATTTCTGTCTCCTTACATATCGATTTTCTGGGGGCAGATATTTTTACTTCCTTTCAGTAGTCACAACATTGAGAATCCAAGCTTTAAGGCACTCTTCTAGTTGACATTTACTTATATAAAGGCATACATCTGTAGAAAAGAGGAATAGAAAGCCATTCTGATCTAGCCATTTACCCTGTGGTCATGACATTCAGCTGGAATGTCTGAAGCACCCACCTCATTTGAATCGGAGAACACAAAGGAGTTGTTTTGGACCCTTATTGTCGGTAAATACTGTGAGCTTCTATCCTTTTGACAAGAAGATGACCTCTTTCATTCAACTGCACAGTACTTGATCGTAAAGTCTGTTGTTACCGAAACTGGTATCTGTTCCATGAACACAAAGTTGTGAAGCAGCTTACAGTGATAGAACAGCAATCAAGACTCAAGGTTACTTTAAGCCTGTCATACGTTCCCACATATTGTTTTAACAAACTGTAATTATATTTATTTTTTCCTATAAAAAACTGTTTTATCAGAAAATTCTTAAGTAACTGTAACAATAAAAATTCAATGTCTTGTGTATCTCAACATGCTGTGTAAATTATTTCTTCATACAAGTACAAAATATTAAAGGAAAATAATGATTAGTAGTTCTTAAGCTTATCTACCTGTTCGAATGGGATTTCATATTCTCATAGATAGGCTACATTACTTCATATGTTCTTAGTAAGCCCATCTTTTTTAAAAACAAAGAATTTGCTTACATTAAATGAATGCTCACAGTCCAGGAGGCCAACTGGATCCAAGAGAAGTGTGACCAGCACAAATTCTTTACTGTGAGGGTGGTGAGGCACTGGAACAGGTTGCCCAGAGAAGCTGTGGATGCCCCATCCCTGGAGGTGTTCAAGGCCAGGCTGGATGAGGCTTTGAGCAACCTGCTCTAGTGGGAGGTGTCCCTGCCCATGGCAGGGGGGTTGGAACTAGGTGATTTCTAAGGTCCCTTCCAGCCCAAACCATTCTACGTTTCTATGAAATACTTATTTCATGATATTACAGGTTTTTTTTTTTTAAAGGATCTTCAGAGGTGGCTTAGTTCTGCTGATAGGGAAGTTGGTAACAGAAGGGTTAAGCCAACTACTGAGCACTACTGGAGGTGCTGCCTGTGCTTGTGTAATAGAACTGAGGTTTGGTTAAACAGTGCAAGTAAATGTGCATTGCTTCAAGGAGCATGGAAACTTAATACACAGGAGCAGCCCTTAGGGGATATGGCTGCAGATGATGACAAGTAGACAGAAGCAACAACTCACATTGCTTATAAAGATACATTGACCCTTGTGGAATCTAAGCACAGGCAGAAATGTGAACTAGATGAGCCTGCTGTGATCACATGGAGCCTCTTTTGTTTGCACCCCAGTTCCTTCATCAGTGGCCCAAACTAGTATTAAAATTCGTTTGCATCTGTCTCACTGTCAATGAGAAACTTTTCCAACATACTCCAGTGTGAATCAAGCTGACTATAGTTATAATTCCTTGTTTTTTCTTCTCCTCTTGTTTGCAGAAGGAAAGGCTAGGTTAAGTAAAAGTGTATTTTTCTCATTCACACATGTACCTTTTATTCATCTCCCTCAGATTTCTCGCTCTATTTCCTGTTAATCCTCCCAGTATCTCCCTCCTAATACACAAGGTTTATTTATTACTGCTTTCTCAATAGCCTCTTTTCTTTTTTCTTGCTTTTTTCTTTTTTCTCCTCTTTACTTTCTCATTCACATTCTCCTGTTGGGCACTTTCTATCCATCAATCTCTTCTGTTAATCCCATTCACTTTCTTCTTTCTCATTCTTCCTGTAGCTATCCTCTTTCTTTCCTTCACTCAGTGTTTCTTCTCTCTCCCATCCTGTACGGATCTTCTTTCCACGTGCTGACTGTCTTCGCTCAAGTTTCATTTATCCTGGGACAGCTCTGATGGGGAATTCAGGGCTGATAACTTCTCAAGTTGTTTTTGTCACTGTCAGCAGAGAGATGTGGTTAATAATTTTTCCAAAATTAGTACTGTCATTTTCCTGTATTCCATCACTCATCTGGCTTCCTTTTATATATTTCCTATCATGAGCATCACTTTTATTTGAAAATATGGATGTTGGATTCTAAATTAATCTAAATTCTGCTACTTTCTGCCTCAAGACTTTTTGAGATATATGTTTTTGATTTCTCTTGCTTCTTTTTCCTTTTCCTCTCTGGCTTCACAACTTGAAAAATAGTCCTTTCCCCCTGATCCCTCTTTCTATCCTAATTTTCCTGAGTATTTTACCTCTTTATTATTCTTCCATACATTACTTCCCTCCTTAGTTCTTTTCTTCTATGTTTTCACAAATTTGTTCATATTTGCCTTATGTAATGTTTCTTGACCCTTTATCTCCTTTCTAGAATCTGAATTGATACCCTGCTCCCCAGAATCACTCCTTCCATCCTGTGATGCTTCCTCAAATCTGCCAGTGATATTGCTGCACACCTATAAATGGTTACTGACCTTACAATCAATAGCTGTTCTTTTTTTTTTTTCTCCAAAAAAATTGCTGCTCATGATGCAATCTTTCCCTGTAAAACTGATTACTGCAATACTGATAAGGTATAGGACATCACATTCATGTCAGGATCTAAACAAGTAGCGTCTACATCTGATTTGCTTAAAGGGGAAAAAAGTATGTTTGATACTTTAATGTACTTAATATGTAACCTAGATTTTTTCAGCATCTTTATATTGTAGATATAAGCAATAAATTGAGATGCTGATTCTTTTCTACATGACATCCTGTACATTCTGTGTCAATACCTGAATACTCTATATAAGCAGTCTGAAATGTTGGGCTGAACTTGAACGGCATGATATAAAAGAGGCCATAATCTGTTGCCCAAGCAGTTTTTTAGGCATTCCATTTTTGTGATATATCTAGCAATATTTTAAACGTAGTATTTGTGACTTTAAAATAAACTCTTTCTATTGTCTCTGTAAGCTAAAAATATTTGAGTATAGGCAATTTGAATAGTCAACTAGCTATGAACTTCTACTATTACATAGTTGAAGGCATTGTTAAAACTAGAATCTTAATGGTGTTTCCTAAAGTTGATTGGGAATTTCTAAGAAATTGGAGGGGGTTCTGAGGAAAAAGATTACTATATGTACATTTTATTAAGTCATCCATCATGATCATATGATGAATTATTCTGAAATCTTCTTAGTAGGAAATTTGCTTGTGCTCGTAAATTCCTATCTACAGTGACTTACATAGGAAAACAATGGCATTAATGGAAAAAAAATTAAAAAGAATGCTTTTGGCCAAATAATCCCAACTACAAAATGTAGCAGAGTAGTAGATGTTTTTTTTCTAAACTGCTGAAGTCAAAGGCCTCTATCTCTTAGGTGCCATGCCCACTTTCCTCTCTTTGGAAAAGTTCAGGATTTCTTTTGCAAGTTTGGACATTCTACAACAGGGTTGAAAATGTAATTTCCTATAAAATTATTTGTGAGAAGGGCATTGGCTTTTGAAATTAGGCTTTTTTTTTTTTTTTTTTTTACATTTGCTTTCTAAAAATATTTCACTTTTTTTTTTTTTTTTTAATTGCTTAAAATGTCTGGGCTTTTCATTGGCAAAATGCTTACATGTTGATGTTGCTTAAAATTTTTAAGTGTTAATTTCACTGAAAGTTAGGAAAAAAATTGTAAGGATTTTTTTCTTCCTGAAGAGTTTTGTAGAACAAATTCATTGGTGATTTACAAAATAAACTCCCGAAAAAAGTAGAGTTACATCAGCCAGTGTTCATGCAGATTGTAACAAATGATCCATACAAATTTCCCATGGAAACTCTTTACTTTTTTGCTCATGCTGATGTTAGCTTCCAATTTTAAGTGCATTAATGTTTAACTTGGGAGTTGTTTTTGAAAGAGCAGCACCTTATTCTGTTTGTTTTGCTTCATTAGAGGTTTAAAGTTAAATCAACTGTGAATGCTAATAATTCTTTTGGAAAGTAACTAGTGACCTGTAAAATATGTTGATGCATGTAACTGGCAGCAAGTTTTATTGTGAAGCACAAAAATACAATAATTGCAAATGTATTCATCGGTTTTGAGGTGGGGGATATTTTATTTATGGTTCATCTAGTTTTGACGTCTTTCTAAAAAAAAAAAAACCACTATTAAAAAATCACATAAAATCCTTTCAACTTTTGCAATATTTACTTATGTTTAAACCTCCTTGATCTGTGTAGTGCAGATGCTTTCGTATTTGCATAAAATTAATGCCAGTGTATGTTGTTGTGAAATCATTGTTTTATATTTTAAGGTACTGCTATTTACATTTCTTTAGTAGCTTCAATTAACAAACCCTAATAATATCAATGTCTGTTTCATTTCAGTGCTAAGTCCGAAGGTGATAGGCATTGCCATAGCAAGGTATGACTTCTGTGCAAGAGACATGAGAGAACTGTCCTTACTGAAAGGGGATGTTGTAAAAATTTATACAAAGATGAGTGCGAATGGCTGGTGGAGAGGTGAAGTAAATGGAAGGGTAAGGTGGTGGTTTTTTTTTTTTTCTATTGTCTCATTTCTGCCTTCACTGTCAGTGATTTTATAAAATAATAGGGAGTGTTCCTACATCATAAACCTTCTTTGTGTATTTAAATTCACAAAATACAAGATATTCTCATCTGTGTTTCATAGGAGCCAGGCAGAACTCTTGCCAGGCAGCTTTCCCAGCATCTAAAAATTAATTGGTTATTTAACGTGGTTATTTACCAGGCTGAATAGTTGGGCAAGATTATATGGCTGGGAAATAAACCAGGATTAATAGTACAGCTACAGCTGAACTGTCTTGAACTGTGTTGCACACATGTATATGGAGTCAAAAGCTCAGGGTCCTCCAGCTATGGAAGTCTGTTTAGCAGTTTAACACAGAATTATTTCCACACCTTTGTGCCAGACTGCAATGCAATAGAATCAGCCACCTTTTTTATAGGAAGCTACTCCTTTGATCTCCAAAAAATGTGGCTCATATGAAATCCTCCTGGAATCTATGCTAAGGCA
>NW_010138215.1:0-951 GCF_000699245.1 Pterocles gutturalis | reverse complement strand
TCTCTTTCTCTCATCTTATCGGGCAACACTATCACTACATGCTCTGCTAAAAAGTCTGTCCCCATCTTTCTTAGAAGCACTCTTTAAGTGTTGAAATGTTACAATAAGGTCTCCCCCAAGCCTTCTCTTCTCCAGGCTGAACAAACCCAACTCTCTTAGTCTGTCCTCATAGAAGAGATGTTCCATCCCTCTGGTTATCTTTGTGGCCCTCCTCTGGAACTAGTCCAACAGGTCCTTGTCTTTCCTGTGCTGAGGACTCCAGAGCTGGATGCAGCACTCCAGGTGCGGTCTCACGAGATTGGAGTAGAGGGGGAGAACCATCTCTCTCGACCTGCTGGTCACGCTTCTTTTGATGCAGCCCAGGATACAGTTGGCCTTCTGTGCTGTGAGTGCACATTGTTGGCTCACGTCCAGCTTTTCATGTGCTGCTACCCCCAAGTACTTCTCTGCAGGGTTGCTTTCAATCCCTTCATCCCCCACCCTGTACTGATACTGGGGCTGCCCCTACCCAGCTGCAGGACCTTGCACTTGGCATTGTTGAACCTTGTGAGATTCACATGGGTCCACTTCTCAAAGGAAGGCCCTTTTGGCTGGCATCCCATCACTCAGGCATGTCAACTGCACCACTCAGCTTGGTGTCATCTGCAAACTTGCTGAGGGTGCACTCAATCCCACTGTCAGTGTCATTGATGAAGATATTAAACAGTATGGGTCCGAATATGGACCCCTGAGGGACACCACCAGCTCTGCACACAAATGCACTCAGACAGGACCTCCACCGTGTGTGTGGAGAGACTTGTTGCACACCAGGTGACAAAACCCACTTTTGGGACAGAAAGAGGCAGGGGGAAACCCCCGCCGGAAGAGGCCGGGGCAAAGGGCGGGCCCGGGGCTCGAACCCGGCGCCGTCTCTCCTCCCGGCGCTCATCGGGGCCGCACCTGCTTGGCTTC
>NW_010138214.1:17925-28031 GCF_000699245.1 Pterocles gutturalis | reverse complement strand
CTGCTGCGGCGGGTGCCCCGCGGGGCCTTGCTGCTGGAGCGGGGCTGCGGGGTCCCTGCGGGGGCAGCCCTGCAGGGCGCGGGGGGTTTGGTTTTCTGTTTGTTTTTCTTTTAGGAGTAGTACACCATCAGGCAAAGTGGGCCATTGACTTTCTAACAGGCAAACATTTGACAATAGTCTTGTAAAATTAAAGAGAACAGCTTAAAGATTAAATAGTTGATGTGTGTATATTCAGCACCATAGCAAAACCTGTGAGGTGCTGCAAAGTGCCAGTAAAATTAAAAGCTCAGGAAGTCGGTGTTTTCTTCTTGTAATCCCCTTTCTATGCACACACGCAGAAACGAGTGAGGAAATTCACTCCCACACTTACAGTGTGAATGACACGTTGACAAACGTCTCATAAACTAGCACCACTCTCCCCTACCCTTCTGCTTTACAGAAGTGTCTGTGTAACACTTGGCTTATAAAGTCTACCTTTTGTAAGAAGTTACGGATAATTTTTTATCCATTTAAAGTGAGAATTGTTAAATTGGACAAAGATGGAAATTCGTGTAATATAGAGATGAAAGAAGAAATATTTTGATGCTTGAAAAGAAAAAGCCACAGGTCATAGAAACCAGATAGTAGACTTTTATAAGATTTCTAAGCTTATACACTTAGGTTTATATAATAAGATAAAGCTGATGCTACAGTATAGTATCAAATAGCAGAATATATCTGTTTCACACCATCACTTCTCTTTGATGAAAAAAACCATAGCTTGAGGAAAAAAACATATACTTCAAATACTTTATATCATAGCTTGGTAGTCAATATAGTCCAAGTTAAATGTGTATTTCTAGTCAAATGTTTTTTAAATTCATTGTCATATTTAATCTGTTTTACACTCAAAAAGCTGGACAAACTAGCTATTAATTTCATACTCTTCCAGGAACGCAAAGCCAGCTCCCATCCTCGTTGGAAATTGGTTCCACTTGAGGAACCAGATGTCTCAAGGATATTGAAGGCAGAGGAGGCAAATCAGCTTGAGGAGCTTGATGATTCATATG
Organism: Pterocles gutturalis; assembly: GCF_000699245.1. NCBI lineage: Eukaryota > Metazoa > Chordata > Aves > Pterocliformes > Pteroclidae > Pterocles > Pterocles gutturalis. The sequence continues at coordinate 26,982 of NW_010138214.1, read as the reverse complement.
GTTAGTATTAACTTCAATGTCATGTAATGTATGATTTTCATGAACAAACCGTATGGGCAAAATATTTCAACACTTACCTAGGAATAGGTATTTTTTCTTTGACAGAGAAAGTTATGGGCAGGAGAGAGAGTTTTTTTGAGCTAGGTGTTGTTTTCTGTTATTTAGGAAGTAACAAGAATAATGCTGTAATATGTGCAAGTAAAAGTCAATGGAAAAATACTGGCTATTCAGATTTGATAGTCTGAATGGTAGACTTTCACACAACGTAGCATTGCAATTCTGTAAGAATTTACATTTGAAAATGAAAGTTCAGTATCTTAAATTATTCTCTATTAAATTACACAAATTATGAAGTGAAATTTTTGCTAGTGTAACAGGATGCATGACAGCAAACTTAAGACATTCATGGGGATGTTCTGCCAGTTTCAAACATTACTTTAAACAGCAACATCATAAAAACATGCTATTTTTGCTGAAGCATAAACACCACTTTCATGCCCTGTATGAGAGTTGTGCAATGGGGCCTTAGTGTACTGGAAGAGAATCAATTTATATGGAATAGGTGTCCCTGTTTGAAGTCCTCTGTTATTAGATATATATATAGTGCTTACATGTCAACGTCAGTAAGAAAAATCTTTCAAAAACTGTGTAATTAGAAATTGTAGAGAAAATGCTAAGAGCTGTTTCTCAGCTATAATAGTTATTACTCTAAGAAAATAATGGAAATATACCGGTAACTACTGGAAACAGCATTCAAAATGAGCTACAGAGAACAGTATAGCAGAAGGTTTGTCATAAGGCAAAGTCTACAGTATGAAAAGCTCTTCTTTTCCTCATTTCTATGGTACGTATCAAAAACTATAAAAAGGATGCCTACCAACACTAATGTAAGATACCACTAAATTTTTGTGACAATGTGTTTGAGAAAAGAAATACATACACTGAAAGGCATACTAAAACTTGAAAGTTCTTAGAGTTTTAATCTATTTTGGTAGCTACCTTCAAGACTTTTACATTTACAAACATTCTATAGCAGCTGTAACTGCCTTCTTACAGCATACAATAAAGCAGATAAAAATCCATATTTAAAAAAATGGTAAAATTTAGAAAGTAGTTGTTTAAATGTATAGAAGATTGATGTATGCCATATCAAAGAGAGCCTTTAAAAAAACTGTACAAAATGTTTTGCTTGTTCTATGCCATATGTACATGCTGAGCTTTCATGGACCTTTGGTTTTGGTTTGTAAATAAATAGCAAGTGGATGAGTATAGAAACTATGAAGCTTTTCACTATATATGTATTTTTTTCGTAATCTTCAAATAATACTTTTAACAATACTTTCTCTGTATTAGTGAGCAAACCACAACTATTCTGACTAAATGCTTAATGGCAAGCAGTGCTAGCGTGTCCATGCTCTTTGCCTGAACAGATAGGAACAGTTTTCATATGACTTATTTTTTGTTCTTTATAGATCACCCTTTGCACAGTACTGCTCTGGATGCTTATGGAGAGGAACATTCACAAAACGAGTCACTTGGTCGTGTTTCAGCTCCACAAAGGAAAGATACAGAAAGAAGGTCTGGTGAAAAAATAATTGCCGGCATTAAATTTTATCTTTAGATTTTTAGATTAAATGGGGAAAATGTTCTGTTTGTCAGGTTTCCTTAGTTGCTTATTAAACAGATGCTTTCACTTAAAATTTCTCAGATGAGAAACCAAAAGAGTAAGGTTGAAGAATGTAGAAAGGAAATGGGAGAATAAATTAGATTCTGCCTTCTGTAAGCAGTACATTGGTTTAAGTACTTACTGTATTGCTTTCATTTGAAAGGATTTTAAAATACCTCTGTGAGGTATTGATTGGTTCTCTAAATGCTGATGTCTTTAAAGTTAAAAAGTGGAAAAATTGAAAAATAGGTAGAAACCAGTCAAATTATACATAACAAGGAAAATTATGTTAAAAATCTTTTAATACAAATTGTAGTGTATTTCTCATGTGTTAAATTTGTTTTAAATCTGAAATAGCTCTTATTTGAATGAAACAGCAAGACAATAATAGTCCTTGTATGAGAGTGTGTATTGTTTTTGGTTTCCAGCTCTGCCCTCCCACCAAGCAAGCCTTCTCCATTCCTGATAAAATATCCTCCATAATAATTTTGTCTCTGTTTCAAAGGTTCTGCACAATACAACATGGCTATCCCAGTGGTTAGTTAAGAATGGATTTCTAAAATGTTGTGAGGGTTGCTGTTGCAGAGTAAAGATTCTGTTCCCATTACATGCCATTTGCAACTTTTTATGTAGTCTGTTTGGGAAATGCAAACTAAATGACATAGCAATACAAAATGTTCCCCAAAACACAAGATTTTGTTGTGTATATGATTGAAGATCATTCTTTCTCAGTGTGTAGTGGGTTTACATGTGGATATTTTTCTTTTCCTAGTAAAAAAACACATCGCTCAAAAACCTCTGATGGTGATGTTCAGAAATTCAACACAGCTGATCTTGAAGATGAACCCCTTAAGGAGAATGTGGTACAGAAAAAGTTCCATGAGTATATCAGTGAATTTAATTTTCACTTACTTCATACCTGTCCTGGTTTTGGCTGGGATGGGGTTAATTTTCTTCATGGTAGCTAATGTGAGGTTGTGTTTTGGATTTGTGCTGGGAAGAAGGCTGATAACATACTGATGTTTATAATTGTTGCCAGGACAGTCAGGGACTTTTCAGCTTCTCTGCTGGTCCGGTGTCTGCAGGTGCAGGAGAAGCTGGGAGGGGGCACAGCCCCAATTAATAGCTTAGGATTTGATCTTAGGTTTAGGATTGAGACACAAATTGATCAATGGTCTATTCCATGTCATGCATGTCATGCCCAGTGTATAGATGAGGCTCAGTCCAGAAGTTTTAAGTGAGTGAACCTAGGAGGGTCTTTCTGGAAGTTAATCTGCTTTTTATATCACAGAAGGCTCCGAATACTACTCAGTCACAGGTGAAAAAGAAGCCGCCTTCAGAGGAGAACCCGCCAGATCCTTCTGGTAAAGTAGACTTTTCAAAACTCCCGTATACCTTTTCCTCATTGAAGGTGAATGCTTTTCCATAACCCAATAGTTTTAATTTCAGCTATGTACCAACATACTGCTTCTAGAAATGGGAGGTTTTAGTTTCAGTTTTGCTCTAGATGCTCATCAGCAATGGTTAAAGTGAGGAGCTGGTGTGCCATGCAGCTCTGATCCCCATGGTTTTAATCCCTGGACTTGCCTGTTACTCCCCTGGAGGGGTAAAGCACAGGTGTGTATTATCTCTCTCACAGGCAGCCTGGCTGCCTTTGGAGGGAAGCTTGGGTCCATGGGTATGGAGCTGTCAGATACTTCAGTACATCCCTGGTCTGGAAGCCTGCAGCTCTGTGGGGCAGAGCTTGGAGCGCCCTGACTTAACAGTGTAAGCACAGCTGTTCGTATGAAGACCTTTGAGACAGTGAGATTCAAGACAGTGGCACTTTTCAGTAGAGAGAAACTGTTTCTCAGATGTCGTCTTGTTTCCTTTGAATAGTACCCCATCACATTTGGGTACTAGTTTTACATTTGGGAGTGTGTGCAGAAACATGGTTTAACTTTTGTGGAATTAGTTAATAATACTATTGCAAAATTTAAATAAACATATTTGTATATATCTTTTTTTAAAAGCACATATGGTATTAATACAAAATGTTTACAAATATGATATAGCAACTCATGATGCTTTGAGCAATGCAGGTTGCCCAGACTTAGGCCAATAGTTTTTACAGCACAAACAGCTGTATCTACAGTACCCTGCATAGCTTATCTGTTAGTTTACTAATGTACTCCTGGACTTGCTTGAAAAAATGAAGACTGAAAAATAAGTTGTATATGATTGATCATCCAAATTCTGAAGTGTTCCCCGATATGTCTACCATAGTTGCTCAGCCAAAGACAGATTAAATTATTCATATATCCCTCTTCTCAAGTTCCATGTTAAAATATTCATAATTTTTAGATGGTTATTTTAATGGTGGGCACAATACCTTTTCTGTTATTTCAGAACATGTACCTGAATTGTACAATGCTTGTCTTTATTCTGTTGCTTCAGTGGATAGCCCATCTTCTGTACAGATGTGGTGTCCCAAAGAGCTAAAGAGATCTCCTAGAGATATTACATTACTGGATGTTGTTCTGTCTGAATTTGAGAAGAGAGCAGCAAATTACAGGTAAATATTTTGCTTTCCTGTGGCTGTATACTCAACGTCTCAAAAACAAGTGACCTGCGTTTTTGCTAATGGACTGTTCTTTAGGGAATGCAGTATTGCATGGTTACATTCTGATGGTATTTTAATTATTATTAGGTGTCTGTGATACAAATAGTTTTCTCGTATGTGATCTTGAGGTTGGGATCTCCAGGCATATGATATTTTTCCAAACAACACATCTCAGCTGATGTTTTTCAATGTAGAAATTAAGCTGTTGCTAGTACATGAAAGATCCCTAGTTGCCTGTGCTACTAGCTGCTTAACATTGGTTTTTATTCATTACTCAATGGAATGTTTTTGGATGAGACTTCTTCTTTACTAAACCAAATGTGTTGTGCCTTGTCCCTCTGACTTCTCCAGACAAAGCATAGAATCAAACACTTGTAGAAAAGCTATCAGTGGCTTCTGTTCTGCTTTCAAAGACCAAATCACTGATCTTGTAAGTACACCATAAATAAAATCAATTTTGTGGTAGTGATTATAGAGCTGTATTTTACATTATAGTCAAAATGCCTATGGTTTTATATTGTCCCTTACACACTTATTTTATGATGCTTCAAATTTTCTAATCTCTTGTCAGGAAAATAATATGAAAACACAGTTTGTTATGTGCAGGTTATGATTTACTGCCTCCACACTGGCTCTCATGAGAGTTGCCTTTAGACACAACACTGCTGCCATGCAAGTATGTTGCAGAATTGTCAGCTTTTAAGAACAGGGAAGCATCTAATAATCCTGAAGCGTTTGTCATATCTAAAGCATTACGTAGCAAAACTGGAGAGCTGCATAATTTGAAGGAACAGTTATGTCAAACACTGTTTTAAAAGCGCATGGACTAGAGTTTTAAAAGGTAGATGATTTAATCTTTATACTGTGTCTCAGTGACTGTCATGTAGAGGCCTGACTATGATCTATAACATAGTTCAGGCAAAATCATCCTTTTTAATTAACAGTTTGAACCTAACTGTAAAAAGCTTATTACGTTGAAGTCTTAAGAGTTCTCAGTAATTACGAGTAAAATAAACGCAGAACTTTGTGGGAGTTGTGATAAGTGCAATGATAAGTACTGAAACTATAGTTCTAAGTGATTCTTTAGAATGAGCAAGCTTAAAAATTATTAGATTTATACATTTTACACAAACTTATAGAAAAATTAAGCAAGGTAGTTATTACACTAATTGATACAAGGAGTATTACTTGTACTAACTGGTGCAAGATGACTAATTTTGTGCAACAGTCTTCCTCTGGCATGAGGAGAAAGGAAAGAATTGATACACAACTGATAAACTTCTAATCTTCCTTTGAACCAGTGTTGGTTTTTTGAAATAGGTTTTCATGTTATTCCAAAGTAATTCTTGCAACCGTGTTTTTAGGAGGATAGAGATGAAATCAAGCTCCATAGTCAATCTGTAATTCTTCTTTTCTTCTGCAGATAGTGGAAGTCCAGGAATTAAAGAATATGAAGAAAAAAAATGCTAAGGTAAATACATATCTGAAAGACATGCTATCATTAGACTGTACAGCAAACAGAGGTGGGCATTGAAATTTTAAAAAGTTGACTAAAAGAAATAAAATCATTCACAAAAAAAGTGTACTGTACTACAGAATCAACTGCACAAATAGAGGATAGGAGGTTTTTTTAAAAGATCTGAGGAAATACGATGGATTGCAAACTCCATACATATACTGGCATAAGAAGAAGGAGTACACATTGGGATGTGTGGGTACCTGTACATGTGAATCACTCTCTTCTTTAATGATCACCAGTGAAGCCTCTGGAGAGCCAATTAAATACTGAGAGCTAACCTTCAAGAAACAGATGAATATAAAATTTAGGAGAGCAGCACAGATGGTGACCTGTGAGGACAGAATTAGATTGGTTGGTTTAAAGGAGAGAAGTCTAAGGGAAGCTGCGTTCCCTCAGCGTATGCAAGATTTTTGTTCGGAGGAAGGCAGTTCCTCTGTTCATTCAGAGTGAGTAGTAATTGACTGAAAATGCAACAGGGGAATGTCAACAGGAAAAGAAAATAGTGTAAGAGCAGAAAAACATTGCAGGGATTTCATCAGGAGAGAGGTGAATGCCCTTCAGCAGAGATATTTAAGAGCAGGTTAGACACTGCCTGCCAGAGGCTTTCTGCCCAGATTAATCTCTTCTGCAAACTTTTTGATGACAAAATAGCTTTTAACAAGTCAACAGAAAGCTTATTCTGGGAGGTAGCAATTGACATGCTAAAGTCTTGTTAATTTGAGGAGATATGGTAAGCTACTCTGCATGTAAAATGAAAATTTTAATATACATCGAGCACTCACAGCCACTCAAGTTATCATCATTTTGCCTCATACATTTGTTTAAAATCAGATTTGTACTCACTAAATTTAGATTTATAATTAGGGTATCTTTTAATTTGATGTTGTATTAAAGAATGCTTAATTATCCTTAGTTCCTTAGTTATGGCAATCATGCTGAGCATTCATTTATATTACTCAGCATTTTTCAAGCAGAAGCAAACAAAAATATGCCAGAGTTGATCATGTTTGAGTTCAAAATGTCAGAAACTCCTTTTGTAAATCCAGTGTTCCTTAAGATAAATTTTGGATGGAGATGAGAGTTTAACACTATAAAGCTCTTTCAAATGTCTAAAATGCAAATTCAAATATGGCACTTTATGAGGTCTGTTATCTTGGATTCTTCCACACCCAGAAACAGAAGCATAAAACCTCAAACTAAAAAAAAAACACAATTGCATTTGAGTTGTTTGCCTTTGAAGTTACAGAAACCATGTCAAGGACTTCCTTCACTATTTATTGCAGGTAATAACAGACATCAAAAAGAAAAGGCAGCGACTGTTTCAACTCAGAGAAGAGCTAATTAGGTATGTTCCTAATGATGCACAATAATAGCCTCAATAACTTAAGGAGTCTGGTGTTTTATAACTCAGAAGTGAAAGTAACATTTTTTTGTTCTTTCATTTTATTTTCATGAAACTATACTTCTGTTCTGTATTGCTTTCTGTTTTTACAACAGCTCAGGATAACCTCTCATTTCCATATTTCAGTTGCCTAGTCATTTTTGCAAGTTCTCTTAGCTAACTGGTAACTGGGATAGTATTTCAGACCGTACGTTCATAAGAAAAACACTAACGTTACAGTTGGAATTGCAAAGGTGGTGAATCATAAATTTTAAAAAGCCCTTTGTATTGCCTTTGTCTTTTTGAGGTAGGAGAATGTATTTCACCTCTCCGATATGTCAGCAATGCTTCTGAATACATGGCTTGCTTCCATCTCATGTGACCACACAGTTCCCCTTCTCTTACCTTGCCATTAATCTTAAGTATCAGTTAGATATACAACATAGAAATTATGTTCTTCAGAAGAACCATTAGACTTCCCCAAATCCAGCTGGTTGCTAGTGGCAAGCTTTATACTGAAGCTGCATGTAACATACATGCTAACTCTGTAGGGAAGCAGGGGCTTGGATCCACAAAGGCAGATTAAAAGCCCTTTCACTGTGGCCATGAGGGTCTTGTTTTCTTCACAGTACTACGGACAAACCTCACTCAAATAAATAATTAAAGGCATCCCTCAACGTGGGTTGGAATTCCTGCACAGATTGAAAGCTGTCTTCACTTTTTTTTATCTGTTGTGTTTTAATCATCTGATCATTTTAAGAAAGCTTTGCTGCTGCAACACTATTAAATGAAAATGGCTCTTGGTGTTCAGGTTTTGGAGTGCTAATTGAACATATTGAGCCCTCCAGTTTACTTAAGCAGAGGCATATCTAGTTTGTAGATCCTGAGTATGCTTCAGCATAAACACTGAACACCTCAGCCTGCAGCAGGGGTGTGCGGAAGGAGAACACTGGATACTTAAGAAACTTCACTTGAAAAAGTTAAGTGCTTAAGAGAGAGTGGCTATATGGTCAGACTCAAAAGTGCGATGTGGAAAAAAGTTTGGGGTTCTTTTGTGGATTTGGACCCATGCTCCTGTTTAAATAATATGCTAGTTTTTCAGTAGGTTTTATGAACCTATGCTTTGTATTTCTGACCAACCTCTCCCTTAAGTCTTCTTCAGAGGAAATATGTTCATAGTTACTCGTGAAATAAATATGCAAATATAGTCATCAGAGCCTTGATCTTTTTCAGAGCTGAACCGAAACTGATACAACTACAAAGAGAATATGCTGAGGTACAGGAAAGGAAATCTTCCTTGAGGCAGGCAACTGAACTACTTACTGATTTAAAGGAGCTACAGCAAGACTGTTTGGATTATAGAGAAGAAAATCCAAAAGAAAAAGTGTTAGTAAGTACCTGTTTTGCATGTGTTTCTGAACTGTTCTGGATCACCACCACCCCCCTTTTTTTTTCCTGGACTGATGAGCATTTCTATTAATATTTAACTTACATTGGATAGCAATAGTTTGTTAATTGTCTTTGTGGAAGTAACTTGAGAATCATTGCTGTAACTGTACTGCGGTATCTCACTCATTTCAGAGAGGACTCTGCTGCCTGTGTTGAGGAGTTTGAAGGACATAGAAACTTAACAGTTGTCCTCAGGTCTAACATTTTTAGTAGAAATTGAAGAAAGATTAACAGTGAGAAACAATTAATTTCTTTTGTTGATACTGTACAAAGGTAGGGAAAGCTCTGGTACATACATGTCTGTTCTGTAAGCTATTTAATGCAAAGAACAGAGCTTATATTTCATGACCAGATTAACTTCTCATGTACTCTTAGAACTCCTTCCTCTTTTACCATAGCTTAGGACCTGGTCTGGTATTTTCTGGTGACAATGCTACATG
>NW_010138214.1:0-17894 GCF_000699245.1 Pterocles gutturalis | reverse complement strand
GTAGGGAAATCCTGCTATTTCAGAAGACTCTCTGATGTTGGCTGTTCTTCACTTTTAAGAATCACGTTGCACTATTTCAGATAGAGGAAAAATAAATACAGATATGTGATTTTTTCCAAAAGTTAAAAATGTTGCCTTGTAATTTTATTTCCTTAACAACAGTATGGAACTTCCAGCCTCCCTGCTCTTCTGGTGGAGTCACGGAGAATTCTAGGAGCAGAAAGACACTTTCAGAATATTAATATGAAACTGCAAGAGGCTCTGGCTGTACAAAGAGGGAAGTTATCAAAGAAACATTAAGTGGTTTTTTTAATAGACTTTTTGACATACATTAGGAACAATTATTAGAAGGGTCAGTGCTTAAAGCTTGTTTAATCACTCACTGTTGCTGTATTTTGCTTCAATGTTGAAAAGAAGTCAGTGAGTTAATCAGACTTTGTATTTTTCTATTGTCAAATAGCCTGTGTGAGAACTCAGCATGTCAGTGAAATTAATTAAATAGCAATTCCAGTTAAAGTGTTAAAATGTTTCTGTGTTCTGTTAACAATGTTGGGTTTTAATAGTGGGCTATTGTGATCTTGAAAGCAATATATACTTTTAAAAGAGAACACATAGACATTGGTGAACTCTTGATAGTCAAATCTTTTTATTAAATTTGTATTTAAAATAAATAATTTGCTCCCATCTCTGAAAGTAAAGAAATCTATTTTACTTGGCTTATCAGTAAAACTTGGACATACAGTTAAGAAAATAGAAACTGCACAGCAGCGAGTCCTGAAAGTGCTAAACCTGGAGTAGCATTCATTATGAGCTTTCAGTCCAGTACTGTTCAGCCCCGTGTAATCCTCCATGATCTCCTTGTGCTTGCTGAAGATCATCCAGTTCTGAGGATACTTGTTAGTTACTCATTGTCTTACAGCTGCATCGCAGTATCTCTCACAGAACACGTGATATGCATGTTGTGTTAAAGCAGGTTTCACTGCTAGCAGTTGGTTTGCTAGCCAAGTCTGTGGTTAGCTGCCTTCTTTATTTCAAGTGTCCTATTTCCTTAAAGCTTCCAAAAGAACTTCATCAGGAATTTCTTCCATGGCACAATCTAAACTATCATCTGCAGCTTCAGCTAGTTCCACATCTTCAGTAGCTTCTAGGAAACGGGCATCATCACTTGCATTGTCCCACTCACTGTCTGACAACAGGAAGTCTCGAGACAAGCTGTTTTCTAGAGATACTGAGCTTTTTGACAAGTCTGATGCATTAGAATGTGGTTTTACTTTTTCTTCTCTGTTCCCCCTTTCATCCATTAGTGTATACTCTTCTTCCTTTTAGAAACAAGAATACTATTTATTCTATATGAAAATGGTCTTCATACCTTGTAACTGCTCTGGTCTTAAAGTTTGAAACTCGCACTGTCGTATATAACGGATACTATAGAAAGCTGGCCAACAAGACAGATTTTCCATCCAGTTAATTTATAGCCATGTTACCCTGTGGAAGCCTATAGGAATAGAAATTTGCTGGCTGACTACAAGTAGTCTGTTGTATACAGCTTCTTAGAATAATACACGGTCAAAGCTAATTTTAGTGTCTGTTTATACACACTGTCAGGATCTGACAATGCATTTCAATTACACTTTCTATGAAATAACACTAATAGCTATTGATGATCTGCTTAAGTAGAGCTTAATGTGCCATTCTGCAGTATGAAATTTAAAAGTGTAAAGTATAAATTTAAAAGTTGCAAAGAGGCCAAGTCATTGCCTACTCAGTGGAAAAGTTATTAGGTTCAGGGCTTAGAATCGAGGTGCAGTATCAGGTCAGTTTAAATATCCCTCTTGTGTGGGTCAACATAACTGCTTTAATACATTAAAATGGAGTTAAGTGAACTTCAAATTTGACGATCACTAACTTAAACTTGACTGACTGACTCAAGTGTTTCAGGAGCAGTTCTATTTTAGCTGGCCCAGCATGAAGTCAAACCTGCACAGCAGAGCTTAACTTGGGCAGTTTTTTAATTCTTTACCCGCAGTGGTCTTGTGGAACAGGGAACTGTTCCGCTGTTCAGACCGAAACAGAAGAAAATCTTTAGTCCCAGGTGAAGTTAGGCTATTCCAGTGACTTAGCTTTATCTGTGCTTACAGTTTTTGTGCTAGATCTGCTGCTGGAGACTTGAAAAAAGACTATATGGAGCTACCACACCAGCACTGCTACTCTGGGGAGCTATTCTATACCAGTGTTAACTACTGGATGGAGCTCAACAGACTCAGTGACTTCCAGAGACAGCTTTATTAGCATATCAATACGACAAAACCTTACCTCTTTGAAAAGAGAAGGGAGACATATCTGAGGTGGTAATGGAAAACCTAAATCAAATATATGGCATTAATGAAAGTTAACATTCCAAAAAGTATTAAGTATAAAATCATGTTGAAATCACAGAATACATACTTTGTGATTTGAAGTTTTTTTCTCTGCAGACTGGATCATGACACTTTTGATACCAGACTTCGTTCTTTAGGTCTACTAGAATCCTAAGAATGAAATAATTTTGGTTTTAGTAACAGTAGGTAAATGAAGTGAATGCGCACCATGTGAAACTCTGACACTAAATGAACAGGTTTTATTTGTCCCCATCTATGGGTATTTCTTTCATACTCTGACATACTTATTCCATACTTTGTACAGTCTGTTATTTTTTCAGTAAACTTCAGGCTCCTGAAGTTAAAAATATATTTCTTTTAAGACTAACATTCAAAAGTTACACTTTTAGTCAACTTCATTACATTAAGCTTGGAAGAAAAAGTCATTAAATTAAGATTAGTCTAACTGTAAGATAGGATTTTGTTGCTGCTGCTGTTACAAGTAATTTAATCATAAAAGCCAGTTAAATTACTATTTCCTGTCAACTGATTAGACAACCCAGCTTTTTCAGCAGTGCTTTAGAAACACCAAGCTTCAAGCAACCTGCTTAAGAAACACCAAGTTCATCTAGTGCAGTGGCTGTGGGGGTTTTTTTTATACCTGTATTTCTCAAAACCACATTCCTTATCTTTCAGTTATTTTAAATGTTATGTAGAATTATTTTTAAGTTCAAATATCTCCACTAATGATATACTGCAATTCTAATGTCATCTAAAAAAACCTGACTTTTCAACACTTATTTTGCTAAAACCTTAAGAAGTCGAAGTTTTTGTAGAGTCACTAGCAAAACTCATCTTGACTGAAGTGGTGGCAGGAGTTACCTTTGTCATTTTAATAACATAAGAATGTAATTCAAGATGCACTGTAAATTAATTTAAAAGTGGTCTGTTTTCTTGATCTTATTTCTGATTTTCAGCTTCCTAGCTAAGAAGCGTCAAAGCATAGTATCACTTAACACGCTTTAACATACTTTTAGGCACGTATTTTAAATAGCATGAAGATTACTTCACAGAGATATTAGAAATACAAGTTCAGTTATCACAAAGTAAATTGAAGGGGGTAGCTTTTTTTTTTTTTTTTAAAAAAAAAAAAAAAAAAAGCATTGTATCCCCACAGAGCAAAAGAGCAGAAATTTTAACAGGTGCTGAACAGGTGCTGATTCTGGATGTAAGAGTTTTTCAGCTTTTTTTATAGAATAATAGTTGAGCAGGAAAATAAATAAAGCTGTTTCAAAGTGGACAGTGAATAGTTAAAGAACATACATTATGTTGTTACTTTTGTGAGCTCTTCCAATATTTTCACACCAACGGTAACCAGAAATATCATATACAAGTATTTCTTCCAGAGAGAAATAATTCCATCGTCGTTTCCCTGGGGGAAAAAAAAATAATTATTATTTTAAAATACTGCTGTGGAATACTCATTTGTAAGTAGTAAAGTGATCTTTACCTCCTTGCACCCCATCTTTATTAACCAAAGAACAAACAAAATGATCAATTTCTGGATATGGTGAATCTTGATAACCTTCTATGGCATCTGTTAAAACAAAGACATACCATTATGGTTTTGTCATTACAACATGTAACTGTTACACATTATATAGACCACAGACAGAAAATGTACACGAATCACACCAAATTCTTAAATAAAACCAGGGATAAATTCAGTGTTGATTTCCTATAGATCTTTAAACTGTGCCCCGCCCCCCTTCCCCCCCAAGGTACAGAGGGATCTGGGACAAAGCATGACAGCTATGGGAGCAGAAGAGGGTAAATAGCATTCAAGCACTGTAGAGCATCCTCCAGTACAGCTGTACTCTGCCTCCTGCAGAAAGCTAGCTGAAGGAAAGCTCTCCTAGAGGTTATCAGGTGTGTAAGTCACAGTACATCTAATTTAAGGGTACTTTTTTTCTATACAGTAGAAAAGGCTTGAGGTACCTCTACGGCTTCTGGTAGCTTTACTGCTTAAAAAAGCAGACATTTTTCTCCCCTCTTCTGAAAAGCCACATGACAGAACTTCTGTGTCATCCCTTGCTCTGAGGAGAGAATACAAAGGAAAATGTGTGATTCTGGCAGCATAACACAGTATGGCATAACATAACATAGTTGTGGGCAACCAGCTCAAGGTGGCCCTGCTGGAGCAGGGGGGCTGGACCAGACAAACTCCAGACGTCCCCGCCAACCTCAACCAGTCTGTGATTCTGTATGCAGCTACCTTTCACTATCCCTATAGCACTTTTTCTTCTCATTTTGATGGTTTCCTCTGTCTTGTACCAGCAGAGGACAAAGTTTCCGCCTTCAGAACAGCAAAATTGGGTTCCTGACAAAAATCCCAGATCCAGCCATTTAAAGATTGCTGGTCTACTATACTGCTGTACTACTTGTACAACAGTATTTGCTCTAGATGTAATATTTATGCATATATACCCTTTGAAAGCTTTTAATTTATTCTTTCTTCTCTCTCTACAATGAACTACTTTTCCTTGGCATATTACAACCTGGAAGCCAGATGATCACACAGCAGAATTTCTCATTCATGCATATGACAGACTCAGCTGATACCTATGATCTGAATACACTACATGATTTATGCTACACAGCAACTGGCATCAGTTCAGGGTAATGAACATGTCACTATATAAAAACTGAAGTCACAACAAATATATGTTTTTAAATAAAAATATTATATAATATCATACAGATGGATGTACCATTTTAATCTTCTTTCTGCTGCAGTAATAATTATGATCATCTTAACATACAGTCAGTGCAGGGCAAGATATATTCAAGATATATTAGAGGTTTAGATTATTATATGTACCAGTATCCAACCAAAGGAGGTATTTGTACCAAATGGGAAACTGGTATGCAAATAAACATGTACAAAAATCCTTTTTCATTTTTTTAATCATACTTCGAAAAATAGATAGACCCTTCACGTTTAATTGACTGGAAATCTGCAATTTTTTCTTTCAGAACTATACAGAATCCAACCAAACTTAATCACGGTTACATTTCGGTAGTTTAAGTATGTACAGAGAAATGAGGCACAACTCAGAAGCTGTACCACATGTTGTGTGTTCTTTAAATATTTGAAGGTAGGTTAAAAAAAAAAAAAAGAGTCTGAAGAAATTTTTTCTTCAAGAACAAGAATCCTACTGGAAATTCCTAAACTACACTGTAACAATGTTAATGAAATAACTGACCATTGATAATAACTATTTGTAACTACTGCAGGACAAAAATCACTAAAATAGATTATTTAAAAATATTTTCAATCCCACTGGAATTGAACAATTACCTAATGTTGCAGATCAAAGAGGAAAGAAAATATGCTTCTTCCAAGGAAACATTCTCTTCACAGTTGGGGACAAACTTATTATCCTCTGCTATCTTCAGAATCACATTTTTTCCTGCTTTTGATGATTTATACATCCGGAAATTTCTATTCCTTGTATAAACTCCTACAGGAAAAACAAATACTTCTTAACATAACAATGCTGGCTAGGATTTAAGATGCTTAGTACTTGTAAATGAAACAATTTTCCTTAGACCCAGCTAAGAGTCTAAGGAATGGACAAAAACTCTTACTGACTGCCGCTCACCTCCCATAGAGGAAATGCAACAAAGCAAGATCATGCACACGTACATTTTTATGTTATCAAAGAATTAAGAAACACTCAACACCTCTACATAGGAATTTTAATCATTTTGACATTATTATTGCTAAAAGTTTCAGTATAAAAAATGGTGCTTTCACATATTAACTTTATGAAAAACAGCTGAAACTAAAAAGCTACACAATTATTTTAACCAGCAAGTACTGCATAGTCATCACACTTCCTGGGTTTTGCGTACCAGACACCACTTGTGCGTAGTACACTGTGAAGTATGTACCAGGAAAATTTTATTCCAATCTCAAAAACAAGCACCAAAAAAATGAACAGGTATCATAAACCTTGCCTAATCTGTCTAAGAATGTATTGAGGAGGTGGGTGCATTATTTGTGGGTTTCATGAGGATAAAGGAATTAAAAGATGTCTAACAACAGGAACGTCACATCCCTTTCGCTCACTGCAGCCTCATGATGAAACTCAGTTTTCCAGACATTTTGATTTTAGCCTTCCAGTTTTGAGGTAATGTGTATAACATAAATATTAAGAACGGTTAATTTCTGGAGACTAGCATGAAATTCTTAAAAGGTGACATGACAATTTGTTTTTCTTGAATTTCCATTAATGAATATGCTTGAATGAATTCTGAACAGTAGGTGCAAAGTAATTCTTCTGAATTGCTAATGGAGAACCCTAAGAGAGGGCGAACTTCAGGATTACATTTCAACAAATCAGACATACTGAAGAGGCCAGCAAAAAAGTGATCCTGAATTCCATGAAAAGAATTTGAAGGAGTGGAGGTTCTTGAAAGAAGTCTAAGAAAAAAACATGACAAGCAGTCCTCAAATACATAACACACTGCCGTACAAAAGCATGCTAAGCTATTTTCATTTCACTGGCATGGGGCAAAAAAGCAGAGAAACCAGAGATGGAGATAGAGAAGGGTGGAACTTTCAAACTTTAGTTTGACTATGGGTGTTGTGCTCCTGGAGATAGTGAACATTTTAATACCATGAATAGGCTAAACCCACTTGGGGCATGAAGTGCCCAGCCCAAAATTTCAGTTATTCTGTCATTAAAAGCTAACAACTGCCATTCCAAACGGGAAGAAGACTCAATTCATACATGTACAACAATGCAGAAAGCCACGCTTGTAAGACCTGTTCCATAATTAAGCAACTTCTGATTCAACTGAAATGACAAAAATGCAATATATACTATTCTCTTTTAATCCAAATAGGAGCACTAGGTCCTTAGGAACAAAATTAATTAGAGAGTCTTTTGTGGCAAGAGTTTCTTCAAACTTCAGAACAAAATAATTAAATGTAGTAATATAAGAAGTTCCATGGACCAAGAATCTAAGGATCCTTTAAAGTATAGCATTTATGATGACAGTTTCAACATGTATTGTATTTGGTTTAAATTTTGACCACAGGGACAACAATAAGAACACTATTAATGTCTGTAATCAAAGATTAAGGAACATCTAATTTCTTAACCTTTGTTCCATGCCAAAGGGGTTTAAAAGCACTTCTTACATTTACCTAGATCCACAAAAAGTTGCTTGTCTCCTTCCTTATCATTTACTATTAGAAAAGAAAATTCAGAATTTTCTTCCTGGTGTGATGTTTCCATATCTTTTGTTTTGTGAGCAATGGCTGGCCAGTTTTTGGAAGCATTTTCCATGGCTGTGAGGTTTGCAGGAGAACCACCTAAAACAACTGCTTCTGCACAACACTGGGAAACATGTCCTGCTCCTTCTTCTGGAATCATAACAGCAGCTTTACTCTCCGTTAACCTTATGGCAGGCTGCAAAATGGTTCTCACAAAGTTACCTAAAAAAAAAAAAAAACCAAACCCAAACCCCAAAGCAGATAACGTCATTTATGAGTCAAGAAAGAACATAATAATTCCTGTGCAAACATTTTTCAAAACAGCCAAGATAGAAGTGGTTGGAGTTTGGTGGGGGAAACACCTGAACGTGTCTGAAAAATATATTAAACCATTTAAATTTAATATTAGATAAAATATTTGTCACCTCAAAGAATATATATATTTTCATACAGATTCAGTGAAATTACTTTATGAAGTCATCTGCATTTTTAATTATTTACTACAGCAGAGTATTTTGCACAAAGTACAAAGCAATGATGCTTTAAGTCAGGTTTCTCAAGCAGGTTACTAAAAAGCATCAATGAAAAGTCTAGAGTGTACTATTATTGGTAACATGCATGAATTTAACAATCACATTTACATATCTCAATTAAAAAAAATAAATTTTTACTGCAACTTCAACATCTTGTTGAAAAGGCAAAGGCAGAATATGAATAAATAATTTCTAAATATATTTTAAGTCTGAGAGTAAACATGTCACATTCACATCAGGGTGGGGATGCAGAACACTTAACTAATGGACTAGAATAAACAGTTTAAGCTTCTGCTGAAAGAACTGACTAATGTAATTTAGTTATCAAGATCACAGGCTGAAATTGCTGTCAGACCAAATGATTTATCATCCATGTATTACTTCAGAGCTTTATAGTGACAGAGGAGTTAAAGGCTATACTTTTGAACTGAAAATTGCAGTAATCTGTTTTAAGTCTGGGATTTGTACAGGGTTTGTAGCTGTTACACAGTGTCATGTAAGAAATAACTGCTTTGTGTCACGCTTGGGGCTGGCAGCCAATATTATGAGCATTTGCTTACAACTTTGACAATCTGCTTAGCTTGCCATGTCAGCCACTCCTCAAAAGGTTTAGGGATACAGCTTCCACTGCTCCTGAGAAATGGGTTTTTTAATGTTAAAAAAAGCTGTAAAAAAATTGGTTCTGAGAAAGCCTATTGCCTCTTTGTGTTGGACTAAGGCTCTGAATTTTGGCCTGAATGCTTGGGCCATGGACCACGTGCATGTATGACAAATATTCTGGAAAAAAAACAATTGTACATGCACGCAGGTCTAGAAAATCCAGCCTCTCCAGTTTGCTCTACTTTTCCAGCTGTTCATGCTGACGAGACGTTTCGTAGATGATTCCTCAGAGCAACACAAAACGTGTCAACCCTACACAGCTTTGATACAATAGTACATGTGTTCTCCCCATGAAATAAGTAGACAATTCAAAAGGAAAATTAGATTTTTTTCTAACGCTGTACAGCGCTAGAAAAAGAAGCCCAGCACTCTGTCATTAAAGACAGCTTCACTGTGCTGCCATTAAGTACTAAAAGCAAAGAGCCATTTTTCCTGTGCTCTCTACAGTCCCCTGCTAGATGTACACAGTGCACAGTAAAAAGCTACTTAAAAAAAACACAGGAAGTATAAAAAAAGAAGAAAACCAGTATAAATTTTCCTCAAGACTGGAATGAGGGAAGGTGCAGAGCTAGAAAAAGAGGTAAGCGTGAGAAAGGAAAAGGAAGATTGGAAATGAAGACAGTCAGATTGTGATGAAGCAGTCAACGGAATAAAAGCAGGAACCTGAGTGGGACCAAAATTATGAACCCAACATCCTCAACTCTTCCCATTCCGCTGCCAGTGGAAACCCAGTAACAAGGCACATAATTTCATTCGTTCTGATACATGTAATTCAGCTGCTGTTGTCACAGTTCCTGAACATAAATAGTAGATTTAAATGTCACAAATCTAAATTTCATCCCTTCTAATAACCCAGGAGGTTATTAATATGGTGCTCTCTAACAGCATTTCTGCTTCCTCTTCCTCACCCTATTTGTTTGCTTGAAACAAAAATAAGGAACAAAGGTTACAAAATCAAACACTCAAATATTAAGAAATGACAAAACCAAGGATGCAGGTGCAATGTTAAATAACCCAAAGTTCTGCATTTGCAGGTTGATACAGATTTTAATTCCACCTCTGGGCAAGCTGTTTTCCATCAGTTCCTGCTTCACTCAGACAAAACTCAGCTGATACTGTATTGTGCCCTCATTGTTCAATGCATGTCTATAAGCCTGCTTTACTGCACACCATACAGAATATATATACCAGAAGAATAAATTATTAATTTCAATATCAACTTCTCTTAATGCTCACCACTAGCACCTCAGTGCTTCATAAACAGTATTTTACAAGTATGTTCAAAATACTCCTGTGAAGTGAGAAGGTATTATTATACTTATTTTTAAAATGGAGTCAAGACAACCCTGAACTGACAATTCTTTGTGTTGGAGCTGCCATATCCCATGAAATCCCAACTTATATCAACAATTAAAATTGCTTTTGGTTTTCTCTTAATCATGTTATTGCACAGGTGGCTTGAAACCATCTTTGTCCCGCCTTTCTGAGCCTGTGCTGAGCACAAACCAACTGAATTTAGAGCCAGTAATCTTAGCTTCAATTTTTAAGACTGACATTAACCTTAAAATTAAGGAGTCATAGCCATACTGTAAAACAATTTTCAAGCCAAAAGCCAGTCTTGCCAGTAGTTTTGTAAATAAAACATACAGGCACAAAAAAGTTACATTTTTGCAAACACAAATGCTAATTATAGAAAAATGAAGTTGAAGATGAGAAATAATGAGGCTTAATGAAATAGAAACAGGTAGTCATTTCTGCTGGGAATACATATTTGTTTCCACATATAACTCCATTAAAATAAATATTCAAATGTGAGATGGCACTGTACAAAGTCAAAGCCTCACCCTTTATTTCTAGCTGTAAGAGAAAAGAACACACACTTACCAACGTGAATATTATCCTTAAATACAGTCTTTTGGGGTAGAAATATTAAGTGTCGGCTAAATTTTTCATCAGTAGTGGAATCTAAATTCAAGACATCTTTGGCTGAACAACTTACATCATAAAGTTCTTTTAATTTTTGGCTGACAAGCTGAAATTATAAACATTAATTAGGCTATTTTCTCTAGCATTTTTAATAGTAGTATCTATAAAACCTAACACAAATGCAGATTCTACATCTTTTTTTCAAGAGGGGTTTTTTTTGTCTTTTTGAGCATACAATTAATTTTATTCCAACTAAACTCATAACATAGTAAATTTTAACAAAATTTGACATAGGCTGTATTTCCTGAAATAAGCAAGCCACTGAGTATACTAACAGTGATAAACTGAGATTTTTGTTTTTTCAGGTCAGTGTCTAATTTAGTGGCTTTATCTGCTGCTTTCTTCCACCACAAAGCAGTTCACACCCACAGTGACAATGTCTGTAATGCAGGCTTTCCTAGAATAGAAGATAGAGGCTATCATGATACAAAGGGTTGGTATGCTAATTCACTGTTATGATTTAGCTAATTCATTGGTATGATCCAATGAACACTAACTAAGCAGAAAACATAAGATGTCTGGCTGCAAAATAGTTCTAAAAACCTCCTATAAACTGAGCTTGTGATTACTCACGTTTAGGACTGGGACTCTGAACCTAAGGGTCTGGAAACGTAGGATTTCAGCATCTAAGATCTCCCCACCCAGCAAATCCAAAGTTTTCTTCATAACACGAGGAATCTCTAGATTTCAGAATTGATCCACAATGAAGTAAACCCCTCCAGATTCTGTATCAGTGAAGGGTTCTTTATGAATGAACAACCTCAATCATTTCTTTCTTTCTTTCCTTTCTAGCTAGGGACATGTAAGTGTCAGAAGTCTCACAAATAAATGGCCACTCACAAAGAGATCTTACTGGAACAGAAGATGTTCTTCTAAAAACCTGCTCTGTTTTCCACCTCTGTCATATTGATTTTGTAGTGGAGCTCATTTTCCAACCAAATTTGCAATAAAATGTAAATTTGCAGTATTTAGTAAAATTGGCAATTAGCAAAGATATTTAACGTTAGGTACCAAATTGGTAAGTGCAGACACCTGATGTTCTCTACATCATCATTTAACCCAACTATAATTAACTGCCATTGGAAGACACATAAAATCAGAAGGGATTTATTTAAGCCTTGATATATGACTGTACCACCTGGCAAAGGAAATAAACTGAGGAATATCAGAAAGGAACTCTTATTGATGCTACGCTGAAGAATACCTAAACATTCCTTCAGTTTTACAGCTTTGAAGTGTCAGAGCACATAAAACAATCCGCAAAAGCAAACTTCTCATATCAGTAAGCCTACAGTGAATACAAGCATTCCAACAACAATCATTCTCTATTTTTTCCTTTCACTTAAAGAAGATAACCTTTGCTTTCATTAAAACAGTACCTTTTACTTCACTAAAAATAGCCACTAGGCCTACAATTCTTTTCATTTTACTACAGAATAATCAAGATAAAGTAGTAAATACTTTGGTTTCATATTAAATCTACAACATTACTTTGCTCCAGTTTACCTCAATCAACTTCGCAACCATACTCTTGCCATCTGCACCAGGATTTGCTGGTTTGTAGAACTCCAAATCAAAATAAAGTTTGCAAGCTTCTTTTTCAGGAATTACTTCATAGCAATGCATAAGACTTGTTTTATAACCTTTGCTATGGAAAAACAAAACCAAACCACAACCTCTCATGACAAACATTAGACACACTTATCTGTTGCAAACAAGGATCCCACAAGTCCTAAATATTCTTTTACTTTCCAACCAACCACTTATATTTTAAAAAGTAGCAGCCCTATAATATTTGAAAAATTTGTAACTAACTTTAGCATCAAATATCAACAGAGATATCTGTCTGGCCTAGAATTTGAGTTTGTAAAGTATTCTCCTCCCCATCCCCCCAAGTCTTACAATACTGTCAACAGAAATGCTGTTGAGAATTTAAGGAATGATGGAAACTACAGTAAAAACCTTAGTAAGTTATCACTCGTATGTCTTAAGCATTAAAAATGAGATTACATAGACTTTTTTCCAACTAAATTAAAAATTAATCTCATTTTCAAATTGAGAAAAAAAAATAGCTCACTTTTTATATTAAAATGGACTCTTAGATTTCTTTTACTTCATAGCCAAATGTTTTATTGTAAACAAAAACATGGGGAAAAAAAGTTCAGCACATGATCAATACTTGAAACTGCATCATGCAAATACAAAACCATAAATTGGTAACTGGACATTTAAATTAATGCCCATTTAAACTGATATATGACAAGTCATATAAATATGCTTGTGTCACGTGTTGGTATGATCCCCCGAGAAACGCTGACAGCAAAAGCTAATCTACTGCTATTAGACTTTTCAGTAGGTGGAGGTCTGTAATTACTCACTATAGAATAGATCAGTTTGTCCTTATTAAGACTTTCCCCATGGCCAAGATCAAACCTCAGGCAACCCATTACAGCTCTGTGCTTGTCAGAGCAGCAGATGGCTACTGGGGACAGCTGTCCAGTAATACCTATCACTAGATGATAGTATATCCAGTATACTACTATCTTACGGTAACATGTGGGCACCTTTTCAAATACTCACGTGTAATAAAACCAAAGCTCTTTATATGTTGTCACAAGGTAAAACCTCTGTTGGCTTTGGGTGTTCTTCTCCAAGGCAAATACATGAACATCCTTTTAAAATAAAAACATTGAAGCACTGTTATTCAAAGAACCAGTTATAGTCTTCAGAAGTTCCTATTTGGCATTAATGTCTTTGGTCAGCGGTTAGTAAATATTAGAAAACTGTAAATAGATCACTTATCCTTTTTCAACCCAAGTAGCATCTGTTTTTAATTAAGTACATCATTCTGATTTCAGTTACATGAGTAAAAATTTGAGGCTTTTCTTTGTTGTGCATTAATGTAAACTCTGCTTTCTCTGTAAAGTCATCTTTTTGTCTGATCAGTGGCAAGTGCATTATAATGGGAGGAGAAAAGATGTCCTGAAAGGAACAGTCTTATGGATATGACAGCAGCATGTATGGCTTTATGGCAAATATTCTTTAAACTCTATATTATTTAAATCCAAAAATGGAAATCTGAAAACAAAACAAATAAAATGAAAATTAAAAAACCCACCACCAAGCCAGTGAGAGTAAATTTTGAAAAACAGACTGTCAGGATTACTTAAACACCTAAAACACTGTGAAGAAACCCTAGTACTTTCTTTAAAAGCAGCAATCAATTTGAAAAACATTAGACTGAAAACAGCGGATACATTTTGCATAACATTTATTTCGGTCATCGCTTCTTATCGTCTGAACTTGCTACTCTGATGTCACTAGAGAGTTGTATTGTTTTTATTTTGTCTGCCTCCTGTTTATATCCTTTCCTTCCTCAGTTTTTTCCTCCTCTTTCTTCCTACTCAAATCTCACTACCTTCCCATTCTGCCAACCTTGACAGCTTCCTTATCTTCAGAAGGAACAAATCTATCACTACAATGTTACCAAAAAAGCACTTTTATTGTTAGAGGTTAACACCAGATATAAATTTGCATGTTAGAACTGGTACTTCTTAGAGCTACCTCCAGTGCAACATGATCTCCTACAAAGACAAAAAAAAAAAAAAACAAACCAAAACAAACCAAAACCCTTGCTGTCTCAGGATTAAGGAAAAAAAAGAAAGAAAAAAGATCTTGCAATCTGATAAAGACTTTACTGTCAACCAAGATTTTATACTGTCAACCAAGTTAAGATCTACCTTGAAAGTACCTAAAGAGTAGAGACAGTCACCTAACAAATAATTTACCTCTTTGCAGGTTTTTACATAATTGAAAGCTTCAGCCTGACGACAAAATATTTTCCAAACAGAGGATGGCATAAAGGGTTTGGACAGTTTTGGTCTATAAACTGGAGGAAGAGGGTTTCTTTCATAGTGAGACGCTAGTTCTTGCACTTTCTTCAGTCTTTCTTCCCATTTTCTCTTCATTTGTCCTAATGCAATTATAAATAGTCAAATCAGTATCAATTTCTGTTTATGACTCACTTTTAATATATCCTCTACTCATCACTGCTTCTGATACCAGCTTTGTTGAGTGTACTTTATTTATTAACTGAGAGCAGACAATATTCCAAATCAACACTCAACCTTGCTATGATACTCATTTTAACATTAAATCTTTCCATACAGATTTAAAGTAAAAGATCTCCATGTTAATACTATCAAAGATAAACACAACAGAATAGACACATTAAAGGAAAGCCTAAGAAGTTTCATTTTTGTTTACAGAATGGTATTACATTCCTCCTCAAAAAGTATACAAATTGTGTTAATTAGCAATACAACATTAGTAAGGAGTGAAAAAATATTTCTGCTTTATGGCTGGAGAGACAAATTAGATCATTTTTTTGTGGGGGTAGTACAGCACTTGAGTTCCCGAGAAAAAATAAGATTTCAGTGACTCTAGCTCTGAGTTCTTTATCTCAAAGTAAAAGAATTGAAATCCAAAATGAGGACTCCATTCTCCACTGCTGACCTTTGCTATCAATCAGCAATACTTTTGCCTGCTTTAAAATCTCATGTATTTTCTTGCAAACTTATGATAGCAATCTTATCTCTTTTCAAGAAATAGCAGGTGACGCAGAAACACTTGCTATCTTGCAACCTTTAAACTTCTAGTCACATAAAGTAATACAAATGCTACGAAATAATGTAGTAAAGCATAAACACAAATTAACATACATATAATTATTTGCAAGCTTAATTAACTTTTTTCTGGGGAAATCCATTGCCCCCCTGAACACCTGCAAATCAGTAAAGAGCACTGATAAGAAACTGAAACAGAGGAAGAGGAGCAAGAAGTAAAAAAAGATGAAGGTGCATCTTTTTGTTCGGTCTAACGTAACCACTTACCAACCCTTGGTTCTCAAAACAACCTCCCAGTTGCAATGAAAGATAAAAATAAAATGGACTATACTCAAAAACATTCAAAGCTGGATCCACAGGGTGAGCTTAGTATTTAAATATTCTTGAGGGCCCTGAAGCTCAAATTTTAGATCCTCTGAATCCCCCTACAAGTTTTCCACAGTAAAGGTTCCTAGACACCTACATTTCTACCCATGGTACATCTAAACTTGCTTGTGTTTTGATAGTTTAGTGCCTAAGTCTAAGTAACAGAATGTTTTTTCTCTTACAGGGGTCAGACATATTATCTCTACAGACCTTGTTAGTCTCCTGACTTGTGAACTGTCTCTACTCCCTTCCTTTTCTTGCAATTAGATTCTTCTTTTGGAATTAAAAATGAAATTATAGACAGCAAGCAGGGTTTTTCAGAAGTGCTAGCAAAACCCTCAGTTTCATGTTGATGCTGTTGGCTCAGTTGTAAGTTAACTACGTGCAAAAGACATTCCCTGCATCAGCACTTTCCCACAAGATGACCATTAAAAAGAAGGGAAGCAAAGGACAATTCCCATAATTCTCTACTAATTTTAAACTTCCTAGTTAGATCAGGACATATTTTTGCAGAAATACAGCTGGGAGGATATCTGAACCCAGGAGAAGGCTGATGACCCTTACTTTAAACTGAGATCTGTCACTGTTCTTGCAGTCCAGGTCTCTGGGATTCTCAGCAGCCCAGCGTGTTGTGTCTGAGGTAACTGTATCAACTATACCCAACACAACACATGTATTTAGAGCATGTACAATTTACACCTACAGACGAGGTATAACTGCAGACCAGCCTTTTAAGTTTACGGGGAAATTCCTGCTTCTCTGTCCTTCCTTCTGCCCCACCAGAAGTAAGGGAAGTAATTATTTTTATTTTACTTGCTAGAAATAAATTTTGTCACCGACGTGTTTGGACATCAGCGTTTTTGACTCAGCAGGATGATTGCATGAAGACCCTGGGACAAATGTATCTCCTGGGAGATGACTTAAAGAACTTGCTATTTTATTCCCCTCCTTTAATGGAAGACTATTTCTTTTTTAGTGATGAGGAATGTGGACATCCTCTATTTTTATACATTATAAGGTTGCTGGTTGATTTTCTTTTTAAAAAACAAATGGACTCACCATTTCAGAAATGGCAATTTTCTCCCTTGTGCTACAGGGCAAAGACAAAGACAAACACAAATGCATGATTTCGTCATGTGTCCCTACACTTCAGGGGGAAAAAAAAAGGCATGCTTAAAGGTTTGTAACAATTATGACAAAACACACTATCCACATCTGCTGAGAAATTAAGCTTAAACATGCAAATCAACCAATGCTCAAAATAACGTGATTACATTGGTTTCCTGGCCTGCGTCTATCAAGCATTACAGCCCAACGGCAGAATTTGTGCTCCTCAGCACTAACAAATCCATGAGATTTTCTCCCAGTTACTGATTCAGCCTCAGAAAAACATATTAAATAACCTTCTCCCTAGTGCTACATTTCTTAACATTAGTGAAAATGACCTTAGTTCTCCGTATGTTGAGCTGAACTGTGGCATGCTGCCAAACACTACTCATCTTCCCTCAACACTAATAAGGAGCATGAAATTTTCATCTTGCGCTCCTAACAGGAGAAGGAGCTTCTACAATTAAGATTTGAGGAATTTTGTGCAAAATGCAAGATATTAGACCTGGCAATAGGACCACAAAAAGTAGGCTCGTGCCTGTTGTGAGATGCTGGAAAACTTAGTTTCTTAGGTTAAACTTACTCTGACTCCTGCTACCAAAGGTCAACGTACAAATATGAAACTAACTGACCGGAAAGTTGATGATGAAGTTGAAACTAGGCCTCAGCTCCAGAGAGCAGCTGCCTAAGGCTGGGCGGCAGGGCAGTCGGACGCTACAGACGGTACGTTCAGACTGTATTCACCGATCAGCGGTACGATTGCCAAGCTTTCATCGTGCGGCGGTGGGAGATACCCCCCGCTGCGAGCCGCAGGTCCAGCAAATCCGCGTTTATCCAGCTCGCTGGAATCTGAAAGCCGGCCCCTCCTCTGGTAACCAACCCCCCAAGACCGCGATTATCTCCACAGCCCACCACTCTTGTCAGAAAGGCAGGGTTTTCAGCACACAGAGGAACTCAAACACAAACCCAGCAG
>NW_010138213.1:2954-19575 GCF_000699245.1 Pterocles gutturalis | reverse complement strand
ACCATTCTATGATTATATATATATATATAAAACCTATAGATTAATGACTGTTCAGTATATGATTCTAAGTTTGAGGTGGATGTGTTACTCATTTAGCTGGTATTCTGTAGTGAAGTGATAGTTTTATTTTGGTTCATTGTTTAAAACAAACCATACCAACACATTTTAATGTTTGCATTGACATGAATGTGAAAATAAATTTTCAATGAATTGATGCTGTGGGAAGAGGAACAGTGGAAAGGGGAGAATCACTCCATTCCTTGTTTCACTGCATAAATACTTCACAGTAAACAGAATTAGAAAGATTGAGAAAATCCCAGTCATCTCAACTTTGACTTGTATTTACTCATGAAGGTGGTAAACAGGAAAGCTCATTGATTCAGGCTGAGAGAGAGTTTAAATGGGTACCTTAATTGTATACTAGAGTATATGAAGGCTTCTTTATCCAGTCCTTACTGGCCTTGTGAAAGACATCTAAAGCCTATGGCTACCCTGGCTTGAAAAAACAAAACATTTAGAGAACATTAAAATGAATCATATTGACATTTTCAGAAAACAGTGTCTGTTTTTTAGCTGAGTTGGAACCATTTGCTAAATTAATGTTTAGTTTCAGCATAGTCCAAAACTGCATTTTTTTTTTGTGATTAATCCATTCAAACTCCTGCCCAGACTTTCTTTCAAGTTTAAGGGATAAACATTTTCCCTTAATTTTATCTAGCTCTATTGATTGCTTGCGTCATTCACATACTCTTACTCACCAATTATCCAAATCAAGGATTTTGGGCTCTGTAATTCTAGGCAATGTGCACATGAAAGATGACGTCTCCCCAAAAAGTGTTGATGATTTTATCTGGGATCTGAGGAACAAGATGGATAGAACAGACAAATAAGGGAGAAGAAAGCAACAAAATGTGATTAATGTTAGTGTAATAAGCAGTGATTAAAGCACAGGAGGTTTTTTCATATGTCAGAATGTCTCCCAGCAGAGGTGACTTTTAAAGACCTCAGCACAATTATTCTGTTGATATCCCACAGCTCTGCTTACGTCTCTAAAATGTCCACATTCCCTGGCTATGACTAAGGCAGATTTGCCGCCTCTCCAGCTGCAGGGATGGAGAACAGAGGGAGCGCTCTGCATCGCGGTGAGTCCTGCCAGCTGGGTGTGCGGCACAGTCGGGGCTGCCAGTGGACACGGGGCTGTCGAGAGGTTGGGATGAGACAGAGTGGGGAGCTCCGCGTGTTTCTCCCTGCTCCTGAGACCCCTGTAAAAAGTGTGGTACCTCATCAATCATAGGTTTCAACAGAATGGAAAATCAGCCCTTGCGCACCTTTTATGGTCTGTATTAGCTCCAAAGTACCATGTAGGTGTAGGATGTGATCATAAAATCACAATATAAATGCATGTTCCTAGATGTTAGACTTTTTTTTTTTTTTTTTTTTCATATCGGTGCAAAACTATATTTCCTAACATAAAAGTTTTATTTGTTTTTAAATTACATCCATAGGAAACAGCCTTATTTCCATCTTCATGGAGGGTGAGGAACGATATAGGAAAAAAGAAAATACTTGAGTGAAACAGTGTGATTCTTGTGTGCTTGCTGCTGAACTATTATTTTGTGGTTTTGGCCACTGCAGTATAAGAATTTTGTAATACTTCAAAACAGGGATAAGGAAACCAATTCTATTACTACTGAGAAATGAACTACGATATGAATGCAGGATAAAAAAACCTGTAAATCTACAGGAGCCTTGAATTAGGGAGAGTGAGGGGGAAGTTTAAAATCTAAATGGTACAGAGTATGTCAAGCCAAGTTATTATTTTCAGCCATGCACAGATAATAGAGCAAAGGAAGTAAAAATGGAAATTAAAAAGAAAAAAAAAAAAAAGCATTTGGAGGAGATGTGAGGAAACACTTTTCTATTCAAAAGAACATAAATGTGTGAAGTGGCCTACCAGGCAACACTGTTGAAGTTAAACATAGGGCTATTCAAGACACTTTAAGGTAGTGTCTCAGAAGGATCACGGTATTGAAAATGTAATGAGGTGTAACTTATCCCCAGAGATCTCTGATCTTATATTATATATGAAAGCTACTCTTGCAAAACAGTAGCTGAGTCTGCACACAGTCTTGCAGGAGCATGCAAAGGCAAATCCAGACTCCCTGTTTAGTTTGTTGGGTTTGTTTTTTTTTTAACACTGCTTATTTATATCCTGAAATTGCCTGCTTCGGAAGGAAATTGTATGCATCTTTTGTCTCTGGTGCAGCTTCACGTACAGTTTTGGCAGGAGGTCCAACAGGTTAAGAAGAATAGATGGAATCTTAAAAGGGAAGGTTCAGGCAATGCACATCTACATCTTTCTGATCATGCTGCTTCTGGGACTGGAGACAGGATTTTGTGCAAAGAAAAATTCTGATCTATTTAAATGCAAGGAAGAGTCAGAGATATGATGGTAAAACACTGTTCTTGTTAATGTGACCTCCTGTGATTTCGATGTTGATTCTCCTCATGCTCTGACATTGTGAAAAAATGATCATAGCCTGTTTACCTTTCTCTCTTTTTTTTTTTTTTTTTTTTTTGTTTTTTTTTTTTTTTTTTGGTTTTGTTTTGTTTTGTTTGAGTTTGGGGTTTTTTTCCCTGTTATATCTGGAGGGTGAGGAGTCAGCTCAGCTAGTATAAGAGGTGACAATTTTCTATATATTGAGGAAGGTTATGTTGGAGGCAGGAAGTCAGATGGGGCAGAGAAAGAAATGGAGGGGCAGGCAGGGATGGTGAGAAGGGGTATGGGAACAAAGCATAATTGTATCCAGATCCTGGAAAAGCAAAGGAATCTGCATCCCGGCACTCCTCTGGTCTGCTGTTAAAAAATGGGGCAAGGAGATGCATGTTTTTCTGTCTATTGGCTGAGCTGCATATAGGATAGCAGCACGCTTCTGCTGCCTGTATTAAATCAGAAGGAGGAAGTCTGTGCTCTGCTGTGTTTCACTAACCCATGGATTGCAGCACTGTCCCCAAAAATCAAAGGTGAGACGCAGACGGTCTGCTGATGCAGATAGTACCCAATCCCCAGGCAACAATGCAGGCTGCCTCTTCTCCAGCAATTTCTACATGTGTAAGATTCAGTGGGTTCCTTGTAAGCATCCTTTATGGATGGTGGAGGAAAGGCACCAGTTTCCTAGCTATGTTTAGTTGTAGCCCTGAATCAGGAGGGTCATTAATCTTTACTTCTGCATGAAAGAGGCCAAACAGTGATAAATCCTTTCGATGGCACAGGTGGATGTGTTCGGTCCTGTATCTGTGGAGCTGCAGTCTGGACCTTTCACTCCATGATGAGTTTTTAACCCGCAAATTCTAATTTCCAGCACAATGTCTTAGCAACCACACTGCAGACCAACACTTGGGGGGAAGCACTTTCTGTCTCCTCTAATGTAAGAGTGATTCAGACTCAGACCAATGGTCCATTAAGTTGGTTTTCTTATTTCCAACACTACCCTGAAGTGACTGCTCAGGGACGACCATAGGAACTCAGCACCTGTATGAAGCGGTCCCTTCCCTGCTATATCACCTGGCTATGCAGCAAATGAACTAGAGGTTTTCTGAACTGGATTTCGCTTTCAGACCACCGGATTTGTTAATTTTTTCAGTCTATTTTTAAAAATGTATTTGTATGAATTGCTCCTCAATCTCATCTTGTGGCAAAGAGACCAAATTATATTTATTTGCATGCCATGTACAAAAAAGCAACTCTCTTTCCTTAAACTTGTTGCTTAATCACTTCACTGGTACCTCTGCAAATTGTATGCAACCCTGTTTACCCACTCAATAACTGTTTCACTTCTTACCCATGTCTAAGTCAGCTCAGTCTGGTCTTGTGGGAGAGGCAGGCCATTTGTCTTTCTTGCCTTTTTTGGTATCTTTTCAAGACCTGCTATAATCTTTTTGAATTGGGGTGACTGAAACTGTACACAGTATTCAAGATGCAACTACAGTGTTTATTTACATAGCAGCATAAAATGATTTCTGTTTTGTTCTCTTTTCCTTTCCTAGTAATTCCTACAATTCTATTGCCTTTTTGGCTGCTGCTGAGCAATGACTTGATGTTTTCAGAGAACTATCCACAGTAACTCTAGATCTCTTTCCTGAGTGATAATAGCTTATTTACAGCCCATCACTGTTTATGTATAGTTTGGGTTATTTTTTCCCTATCTGCACTTATCAGCGTTGAATTTCATCTTCCATTTTATTGCCTATTCACTCAGTGCCATGAGCTCCTTCTGCAAGTCCTCACAGTCAGCTTTAGATTTAAGTATCCTGCATAATTTTGTATCATCCACAGCCTTTTCTTCCTCTCTATTTACCTCCTTTTCCAGATCATTTTTGAATATGCTATATAGCACAGGTTCTCTAGTAATCTTTCTCCATTGTGAAGACTAACCGTTTATTCCTACCTTTTGTTTCCTATATTATGCTGGGTATTAATTCACCAGAGGACCTTCCCTCTTACTCAGACAGCTCAGTTTCTCTAAGAGGCTTTTGTGAAGGCTCATGCTATGGCTTTTGGAAATCGAAGAGTGCTGCACAGATTGGATCACTGTTTTGCCCATTCTTTTAGACATCCACAAAGAACCCCTTCTGAAACACAGCTTCTCTACACAGAAATTATGTTGACATTTCCCAGGCATGTTATATTTACTGCTGTCATGATTTTTGTTTTTCTTTTTTATTTTTTACTAAACTCCAGGACACATGTTATTGGTCAGTTGTTCACCTGATCACTCCGAAACCCCTATTAAAGACTGCTAGATTTGTCACCTCCCATTTCTCTGCTACAGAAACAGTTAAGGGATAGGTTACAACTCTGTTATTAGTTAAGGAATCTCACTTTGAAGACCCTAGCAAACTGTTAATATTCAATTTGCTCATTTTTTTTCTGAAATGTTTGCCTTTATCCAGTCAGTCTGAAACAGTTCTTGAGGTTTACTTCCCATACACATCATCTGACCTTGTGCTTTCTGAATGGTATTTTATGCACATTGATCACCCACTGGTGATCACTAGCAAACTTCGTGCTTCCAACATGTTTTATGATTAGCTTCTATGACTTTAACAAGTTGTTCTTCTAAATCTTTCTGCCTCTCTTATTAAAATTTTATATTCAGCTTCCTGAGGCTTATATACTTTGCTGTTTTTATTAAGTATATACAAATTACATTTTTTCTGAAGGATTTTGCCTTCCAATAAACTCCTTTACTGTTTGACAATGCTGAGGTTTTTTTTATGATCCCCTTTGTAGGTATATTTTTGATTGTTTGTTTGTTTATCTTGAGCTTCTAATATGCTGTTTTAAAATCCTCTCTATTGGAAAAATATTCTCACTTTCAAACAATTTGTGATGTTACATATTCCTCATATTTTTTCAACTAAATACCATTTTTGTAGTTCCCCTTTAAAAGTAAATATGACTGGTACAGAATGTTTCTTTTTTTTTTTCCCTTGTCTTTGTTTGATTTTTATTACTGACTGTTTTTTCTATAATCTTATTTTGAAGCAGGTCCTGAAAACACATGGGAATGCTTACTGTCATCTGGGTTTCTGGCTCCAGAAAGCTGTTGTTTATGATTACTGCAAATGTAGTCTTCGAATAACATGGGGCTTTCTGGTTGTTGTTTTGTGGTTTGGTTTTTTGTTTGTTTGTTTTTAAATCCCCTCAGTGTTTGTTGGAATCTATTGGTCATTGCTATCAAACTAATAGTTTGCAGTCAGTAGCACAGCTCTGGCAATCTCCTTATCTGAGCAGGGAAAATCAGCCCTGTGGATTCTGGGGTATGGTTTGATCTTGTTCGCTTATTTCGCTTTTGATCTTGTTAACTTATTTCATCATTTGACTGTACGCTTCTGCCCTCTGCTACCCGCACATTCCTCATTCCTGTCCTGCAAACCATGAGCTGCCTTCACCATCAGCACACGCAACCCACTGGTTGTCTGATACCCGTAAAAACAACCTTTAGTGTGACCACTTGGGCACCTACCACTGCCTTGTGGCTTTTGACATTTTTTCATTTTGCTTGTAGGCTTTTCTTCTTTCTTTCCTTTGCTATTTGTCTATCCATTTATTGTACTTTTGTCATTAGATACAGTCAAACATTTCCTTAGTTGACCTTTCCTGAGTATTGAACTCCCAGTGCATCCAAA
Source organism: Pterocles gutturalis (assembly GCF_000699245.1). Lineage (NCBI taxonomy): Eukaryota > Metazoa > Chordata > Aves > Pterocliformes > Pteroclidae > Pterocles > Pterocles gutturalis. The sequence continues at coordinate 13,383 of NW_010138213.1, read as the reverse complement.
CTTTCCTGATCTCGATGGCTGTCTTACTCCTTGTGCAGTCAAGAATTCAAGAGTCATGAGGCTAAAAAGGAAAGACTTGGAGCTCTGTTCAGGGTTTCTAGAATGCTCATTTCACATTAAACCACTGCCAGGAAAACTAAACCCCAAACCCCTTCTTCTGACATTCCTAACTTTCTTCACAGATGATGTAAGAAGTCTGGATCATCTGGGTTACCCTGGTGAGATTTGGCAACAAAAGTCTGAAGTATTGCACTGCCTACTGCCTGTGGATTTGCTCTTGCTTTAAAAATTATAGACAATCTCACTGATAGAAACATTTCCATTAAATTTATTTTAAGTTTCCTTTTTTTAACTTTGACCCACTATTTCTTGGAAAAATCTCTGGTAACATAGGAAGCAATTTCTTTCACGCCTAAGGGGAACGCAAACATCTTTCAGACATTTGCAGATGGCTTCATGCCCCCTAGTCATCCTTCTGCATCCTACATATTTTATCCCATTAATCCTTCTGCACAGGCTGTACTATAAAGCCGAAAGCTCACAAGAGCACTAGGGAATGTCCCTGTCTCTCTCTTTTTCTTCCTTTTCCTTTTTCTTTTTCTGCACAACTTCAGCTGGCTTCATTTAAGTGGCATATATGCATCCACAGGCAGAATCTGTCCCTGTGAATATGAAGAAAGCTCTGGGCCAAATGATGTTTTTAGTCACACCAGTGGGACCCTGTTGACTTCAGTCTTACCTTCAGGAGGTAGCCTTTTGTGTGTGCTGGATGAAAAGACACAGCTCAGACAGTTCTTAGAAATATTCTGCTCTATTCAGGGCAAAGTGCCACAAAAGCCAAATTCCAAACAATCCCCTAAATTGTCCATCTGGAACTGGTGTTTACAGTCATATAAACAAAATAAAATTGCTTTCTGCAGACCTTAGAGTCAGCCCTCTACTAAAATGTCTGGCACCTACTTGAAAAGCAAGTAAACAAGCAAACAAAAACCTGACAACCAACCAGAAAAAATTGAGAGGCAGCAGGGCTGAGGAAGGGAAGGGCCGAGAGATGAACTGAAAAGCCCTTCAAAGATGCAAAGGGTGAAAAAAATCCAGATCAGGCTAATGAGAAAATTCCTGTTAATTACAATGCTATTTCTAACTTCCCTGCAGTTTTCCACCTCGTGACAGGATTTACATTTGGTAAACTGAACGTTAAGTCATCCCACACACAAAATTTTGGTCTTTTAAGCCACAGAAGCAGGATGTCCACATTCTGGGAAGTTAAAAATTTGTTATGGGGGTAAAGGAGGTTAGAATAAAAGAAGTGACATGGGAAGAAATCTTATTTGTCCACTTTTACCTGACCTGGCATGCTATATTCTTTAGAAAGACACCGCTCTCATTGCCTTCAGTGGATCAAGCTGACAGTCTCTTTTTTTTCTGATCTCTTTAAGCTAAGTTAAAGATTATTTTCTTTACCATTCCTCTCACCAATTTTTAAAACCCTACATGCTACTTGAGAGCATAAAACACAAAACCCTAGCAAAAGAAGAAATAATATTATGTTCCATATATGGCAGGTTATAACACCCCGTAACGAAGGAATAACAGATTCGGATGCCCAGAGGTCTGAATTCTTATGACTTGTCCACGGTTACGTATTTGGTTGGGGATTAAGTCTAGGTTTCCAAGGGTTTCCTGAAGGGAAAACTGGAAGTGGGTAAGGAAGAGGAAAGGGATGAGAGACAAATAATGGTGTTACAGGATGAAAACAAAGAGAAGACAGTTTCCTGAAGGAGTGTGGGCACAGTCACAACCTATAGATAATGAAAGACTAGAGCTCGTAGACTCAGGATTCAGTACCTCTTAATGCCTTATTTATGTGTTTGGGAACACAGTTCTCATGATTTCTGTTTTACAGGTTTATATCTGCAGACGTAAAAGGATTTAAGTAGGGTTGTTTTCTTTAAGCTTCAAAGAAGGATTCTCCAAATTGAAAAGACTGAGGACCGGTAGTCTGGGAACATGTCTACAGATAGCCCTGCTTTTTCAGTCTCACCTCAGCTGGCTTTAAACTAGTTAATCCTGGTTGGGGTAATGCAGTTGTGATAACAGTTGATTGTAGACAGGATCATGCTGAAGTATTTACCCAGATGTCAGTCAGGCTTTGCAGCCTGAGTTGAGCTTGGTCCTGCCCGACTGCGTTGGTAGTAGGATGTAGCTTAGCTAGTTTAGAGCTATTATGGTTTGATCTATCTAGATGAGACTGTAATGTAGATGCAACCACAGTAATGAAACTCTTCAAATGTCTTTAACCACTAGGATGTATTGCTGTGTTTTTTTTTTTCCTTTTAGCTTTTACACATTTTTCTGCAATGTTGCACTTCTAAAGTAGCTCTACTGTGGCAACCTTTAAGGCAATGTCCAGTTGAATTGAAAATATTTACTCCCACTAATTTGTGCCATAGTTTATACAGGAGCTTCTCTTTCCTTTTATATCACCTTGACACCTGCATGAATGAGATCAATCTTTCCACTCTGGTCTACTACTCCCATAACACATTAAAATGTCATGCAAATTTTTCATGATTTTCCCTGTTACCTGTATTAAATTATACAGTAAAATTACTTCAACATGGTCCCTTAGCAATATTTCCAATATATATCTCTCAACTGAAATGAGACTTAGAGGGCTTGTCCCCTGAATCTTCCCTTGGTTCTTTCTTGAATCTGGGAGTTGCTTTATTACCCCTTAAGTCCTTGGGTACAACTACACTCCTTAGTGGCCTGTCAAAAAACTTTGCTGAAGGCTTTCCTATTTCCTTTGCTACTTCTTTTAGGAATCTGGGATACAATTCATCTGAGCCTGGTGCTTTGTCAAATGTAACAGTCCTAATTGCCTTATTATCTTCTCCAGTGCAATAGCAAAGCCTTTTAACATTTTACTTTCCCCTCCAGGAGAATGTCTCTCAGTCCCGGAGATGCTACTTTCCATTTTTTTTATTTTTCTTTTTTTTTTTTTTACCCTAATGAATAATGAGGTGAGGAACTCATTTAGGCCTGCAGCAGAATCAACCTCATCTGTCACTAACTTTCTACTTATGTTCTTCAATGCCTCTGCTGTCTCACTGCCTCTTGTTGAATTCTGAATCACAGAATTGTAGATGTAAGGAATGGAAAATAGCTATTAGGTGATCCAGTTCATTGCCCTGCAACTGGAGGATTGTTCTATGCAGTATATTTCTTCCCTCTTTGCTCAGTCAGTTTTTTCTAACATCCCAAATGTTTCCTTTGGAGTCACTTTAATGTCTCACACAAGCAGGAAGTTTTCCCTAACGGTTAGATCATTTTTCTCTTTCTTAATGTTAAAAATCTTCTCTGAATTAAATGGTCTTGTATCGCTTTCCTTTTTTTTTTTTTTTTTTTTTTTTTTTCCTCTGGTTGTCTTTTGTTTCATGTTTTTCAGCTTTTCAGATAGGTCTAGATTACCCTTCTCTTTTGGGGACACAGTTTGAACTTATCTTTGCACTAACTTTCTGGAGCCTGAATTTTTAATGGACTCGTAATGATATAAAACGATAATCATAGAAGCATAGAATGGTTTGGGTTGGAAGGGACCTTAGAGATCATCTAGTTCCAGCCCCCTGCCATGGGCAGGGACATCTCCCACTAGCCCAGGTTGCTCAAAGCCCCATCCAGCCTGGCCTTGAACACCTCCAGGGATGGGGTATCCACAGCTTCTCTGGGCAACCTGGGCCACTGCCTCACCACCCTCATGGTAAAAAATTTCTTCCTAATATCTAATTTAAACCTACCCTCTTTCAGCTTAAAGCCATTACCCCTTGTCCTATCCTTACATACCCTTGTGAAAAGTCCCTCTCCAGCTTTCTTGTAGCCTCGTTTCAGGTACTGGAAGGCTGCTCTAAGGTCTGCCTGGAGCCTTCTCTTCTCTAGGCTGAACAACCCCAATTCTCTCAGACTGTCCTCGTAGGGGAGGTGCTCCAACCTGTGAACATCTTTGTGGCCCTCCTCTGGTCTCACTGCAACTGGTCCATGTCTTCTTTATGTTGGTGGCCCTAGAGTTGAATGCAGTACTCCAGGTGGGGTCTCACAAGAGTGGAGCAGAAGGGGAGAATCACCTCCCTTGACCTGCTGGTCACACTCCTTTTGATGAAGCCCAAAGATCTTAGAATACATGGAAGTTGTCTCTTAAGTGATATGCTGTTTCTAACCTATGTGAAGCCACCGCGAGTGCATTCTTTAAGAACGGTGTGACTGGCTCAGTATTCCCCATAGCTAAGGCTGACAAACACAGGCTTTTTGCATAGAGACCACCAAGTGTAATATTTGACATAAGCAAACATACTTTTCTTCCTATGTACCTGCTCTGGACTGACTCCACAGCAAACCACTGGTGAATAATGGACTGTTTGAACCACTGTCTTGAACCTGGAACTTGTCCAGAAATCTATTGATAGGAATTGGACTGTGCCCTCAAATCCCTTTGGCCTGTCTTTGTCTAGCTCAGAGTCAAGCATTAAAAAGCAAACACTATATTCTAGATTCCCACTTATTAGAGCCATATTGGCAGCTTACTGTATGAGCTTTTTAGTAGTTATAGATTGTTTACCTTTACTTTCTTTGCTATTTCATATCATTTATTACTCTACTGAACCTTATTCATTTTTACATTTCATAACTTTTTCAGGCTTTTCCCCATTTATCTTTTGTTCTTTGATATTTTCAGGTGTTCAGCATGGTTCAGCAAGGTTTTAATTTTACTCATCAAGCTGTGAACCTCTTCCTTTTTCTTTCTAGACAGCTTAATATAGTTTGACATTTCCTCACATTTTAACCAGTCTGTAGCTGCTTCTACATGTAGCCACTGTGATAGGAAATGACTGCATATGATTATTGCTAGACATAATATTGTGATTGTACTGCTGCTGGGCATTGCTTTGAAAGAATGGGAACCCAGAAGAAAACATATTCTGCTCACAAATATTTCATTCCTAAAAACAAGGTAAAACCATGAGCCAAGCAAGTTTACCGTGAAAATATAGTCCTGTACAACAGTGGAAAAAATACCGAGGTGTTAAAAAATAAAGGCAGCCAGCATTATAAATATCTTTTAAAGAATCACTGAGTCGACATAGTACACTTCTAACATAGGAAACTATGAAAAGCACATATTCTGCATTCTACCTTGAATCTTTTCCATTATTCCCATTCTAGCACTTTATCATTCTCTTTGGGACATATCCTAGCCCACACTCCACGTAGGGAAGTTGTCCTGGTTTCAGCTGGGACAGAGTTAACCTTCTTCATAGTAGGTAGTATGAGGCTGTGTTTTGGATTTGTGCTGAGGAGAAGGCTGGTCACATACTGATGTTTACAGCTGCTGCCAGGACAGTCAAGGACTTTTCAGCATCTCTGCTGTGCCAGTGTCTGCAGGTTGTGGTGGTGCAACCCCCCTGCTCTCCATGGACAATCAGCTCCTGGTGGGAGTTTCTCCCCCTCCAAGGCCACAGCTGCTTTTTTTCTGGGTCACCCCTCTCTCAGGGTCATCTCAGTCTCTCAGACACTCAGTAACTCTGTTCTGGGATTGTGGTTTCAGGACTCCCCCTGCTCCAGGATCTTGCTTTGAACTTCTGCATAGAATTAGGCCAGGATTAGAAAAACAGGTACAGTCCCTAATATGTTGTCTCTGTCCCTGGTTTAATGTAAAGATGGGAGCAGTCCAGTCAATTTGGCCTTAAAGAAACTCAGGAGTGCAGATCCTACTGGCAGCAAATGAGAAGCTGCAGGGCAGGGCATTGGGCCAATGACCACCCTCAAGGGCCTCAGGGCAGTGAAAAAAGCATCAAGGTGTATTGGTGAGAGGACTTGCCCAATAAAAAGCTAAAGGGTACAACTAGCTGGATGATGGCATTCCTTGGAGCATGGAGAAGATAAAGAGGTGACTTTGGCAGAGAAGTGAATGTGTGTGGATACAGCGGCATGAACAAAATTTATGAAAAATCATTGTAGTGCCTGCTGTGCTGAACACAGTAAGATTGTGTTGCATGGACTTTGTATTAAAAAATTAGATGTAGTTTTTTTGAGAAAGAGTCACTTATTCATAAGTCTTACTATCAGTTTTATCTATCTTCAAGGATCATTAATTAGTTGGAATTTGTTTTTGATTCAATTTGCTAAAGAAATCTGTTAACTCTGAATACTGGTGTGCTATAATAAAATGATCTGTTTTTCTCCTTTAAAAAAGATGTTTTGAGCACCCACTTACATAGCATAGGGCAGGTTTTCTGGATTGCAAATTGTTTTCTAAAATATTTTTTGTCTGGATCTTCCATTTCTTCTTCCAAAATTTAAATAAAAACTCAACATCAACATTTGGAGGCTTGTCACCTGCTTGTACAAGGCAAAAGGACGATGGCAGTCACATGGAAAATTCATCTCAGCCAGAAGGTTAGTCTAGAAAGTCATTTAACAGTGGCTGCCTAGTGTGTATGAAAACATCAGGATTTGAGTGAACTGGTGATTACCAGGAAGCTCTCCCAGCCCACAGCAACTTGTAACTCAGCGACTTCCTGAGAGATAAAAGATGGTGGGACCTAAAGATCTTGAACAGCCTTAGAAAAGTTATCCACTTCTATGAAAGTGTGTAAATTTTCATCAGCCACAACTTTTCATGACAAGTTTCACAGCTTAACTATATACTTAATGAATTTTTCTGAACCTGAACCCTCTGAGTCTCAGTGTTCCCTAGCTTATGTCAAAAACACACAGTAGAATGGTTTCTTGTTCACCGTTTCCATGTTATTCATGTATTTTTACACTTCTGCAATATGTCTCCACAACCATGTGTTAATGTTTCTGTTTAAAAAGCATTTCTTATGAACTTAAGGGTCTTTAAGCAAGGAAGGGTTTATGTATAAGTAGAACTGGGCCCTCAGAGCCCTTAACTGCACAAAAGCTGAGCTGAGCTGGGGTGGGCTTATCCCTACCTGGGCAGTGGTGTCTGAGGAGAGACAATGCTGTGAAGTCAGGGATTGCAATTACTTTCTGCCAACCAAATAGCACAAAGAAACTGATTTATCCTACTTCTGACCATAATCAGAGATGATTTGCAAAACCTGTGAAAGTCAGATGGCTCCTAGGACCTGTGAGTTTAATTTACACTTGTGGGATATGTGAGGGAATTGATAAGAACACGCAGGTACGGATGCTTGGTGCTGAGATCAGGAGGGAAGGTATTATCCATGAAAGTCATCAGCAGGGATTTGAGGACAGAGAGAGGGTGCCTGGTGTATAAGGAGTGCAAGAATAAAAGGCCACATAGAGTTTGTCAAGAAGTCAAGCAGGACGAGTTAGCAAAAGGGGTTTCCCAGCTATAGGAAGGCTTTTGACTATCAGAGGCTCCGGATTTATGATTTCTGAGGAATCTACCCAAGAAGAAAAGGTATATCATGAAGAAAAGGGATGAGATCAACCCAAACTACTCTTTCAGAAATTTAATATCCGTTTTATTTGGCGGTTTCCATTAAGAATGGAGATAAGCACACACAGCTGCAGATCAAAAAAAGACTTCAAGCTAGACATGCATACTCTGTCCTGTGCCAGACTATTTACTAAAGTAGCTGCCAGTGCTGTGAGTAAATACATCCACTTTGCACACACTAGTCAATTTAGGATCAAACCCATTTCACATCCTCTGCAACAGGGACTCAGTGCGCCTGCACAACATTTGGTTTTAACAAAACAGGTTGCCCATTTAAGCTAAAGAAGGTGGGGAAACTCTGAGTTGTCATGTTCAGACCTATTGCTTATTATCATAGAGATGCTGTCAATTAGTCTTGCCCTCATCACCATCAAAATTAACTGTGTAGTGCTAAACTGATGAAGTTGAAAAAATAATTAGCATTTACCTGTTATTTTAGTGTAAGAGAAGCCAAAGACAAAAAATCATTATCACAAATCTTTCAATGTAATTTGGCAAGGAGTTAGCCACATTTGTTTTCAGAAAACACTTCCTTTATTAAAAACAAAACCCCAAACAAACAAATGGAAGAAAGGTAATCTGAATATAGCTCTGTAGCTGCAGACTCCAGACAGAGAAACCAAAGCAATTCAAATTTAGTCTCAGAGCACACTTATGCCAAGTTCATATCCTTTCCTCCCCTCTGTATTTGGCAGTTTCTGTTCTAAATTTCTTTAAAATAAGTGTTCTCTCACCACAAAGTCTTGCCACAATGGCAGCTGTTTAGCAAATAAACTAAAAAATAAAAATGTTGTCATTGTGAAATAAGAGATATTTAATTAAATAAAACAGAGAAGGGAAGTGCTATTACAAGAACATAAAACTGTAAGGCACAAGATAAAACTAAATTACTACAGGGCTGCTCAATTCAATCTAATCCTTGAAGATAAAGATGGAGCCAGAAAATTGCATGTATTGTGAAATCAACATAAGCCCTAAGCAAATATTAACCAGGGATATATAAACTGATTTATTATAAATACAAGTGTGAATGCTGGGATTAGTTAAGGAACTGCAAACCAAGACAAAATAAGGTGTAAAATACTCCAGTATTTTCTAAGATACTGGAAAGCATACACAAAAATGTATGCAGTGCCCTAGACATACTTTCATACCTGATTTGACACATTATGGATGGGAAAATATGGAATAGATGGAAAAGTGGTGCATTTCTTTCTAATAATTTTTGAGAGAACTTAATTTGTAGTTTCTTCTTATGTATTAAACAATGGGGTTCGATTTTTGAAATTATTTTCTGCTTCGTTTTTTTGATTGTTTGCCATTTATTATACTTTTACTTACTAAATTTTTAGGAGTGCATAATACACATTGAAGACCACGTGTGAGATCCTTCTCAGTATCAAAGAAGACAAATTTTTTTATCATATGAACAGAAGACTATGTAAAGCAGTTTATTTACTTCTCCATCTTTCCTGAGAAGTCTGCAGTGTATGTAAGAACAGTAGACAGAAAAGGGTCATTTGTGTCCATGATAATAGTGGTTGCATGCTGCAAACTTTTATACGTGCTTACTTTACTCAGCTGAGTTTTTACCTTTTCGAGGGGTAAAGCTGTGAAATCCCTAAGTCCTGACCCATCTCCGTCACCAAATGCTGACAGTGGAGTTTGTATTGCATGCACAATAGAGACCCGCAAGGCAGATTAACGCTTTTTAGACTGACTTTACTGTATCTACATTAAGTGAGAATTTTATGTTGTTTTAAATAGATCTTTCCTGCCTTTTTTTTTTTTTTAAATGACATTCTTTTTCTTTTTGTGGAAGGGAAAAATGATAAATTGGGAGCTTTGCTAGTATATCTTGCCATCCTATTTCATATTACAGAAGAATACCCTGAAATATTTTGAAAGACCATTGCTTTGTTAGTGACGTCAAGCATCCAGAAGTGATTGGTTTTCCACAGAGTCCCAGATTTTAACGGGAGGAGGTATTATGGGGCAGTTGCATCTCTGTGGATGTGAAGGAAAAGTGTGACCTCCTACCCCGAGGGGCCTGAACATGAGTAATGCGGACATGTGCTATTTGTATCACCAGATTGGTGAAACATGTGACACTTAGAGATCATAGAATTATAGAATAGTTAGGGTTGGAAAGGACCTTAAAGATCTTTGAGTTACAGATATACTGAGTAGTGATCAGTATATCTATTTGGTAAAATTTCTATAGAATTAGAGCAACAGATTTCACAGATATTTTCTGATAGCTGGCATTTCCTATTCCAATTGAATCTTTCCCTGTTTCTATTAACTCTTCTAAGCTTACTGCCTCCCCTTCAGTCTTAACTGAGCATATCAGCTCTTGTTCCCTTTACCCAAGCAGTCCAAGTGACCACATCCTTGCTCCTTGCCTGTTGGTCTTTCCATATCCCACAGCCTCCTGTATTAGTTTTGATCCTTGGGTTCCTGCTTTACTTAAAGACACTTCTCTTACGATGGGGCTAGGATATGTCTTGACGCTCCTGTGCATCCCAGTCCATAGAGAAGAATATACACTCTTGCTTTCCCACCTCTCCATCTGTATTATATGTTTCATAGGAAGGAAAAATCAGGCTAGAGGGAAACTGGTGTGGGCAACTGGGATTGTGACTACCAGGTGCACAGAAATAAGTACATGCCCCAGGTTAGCGTACCTGGCTCACTGTTCCCAAACTTTGCCTAGAAAGAATAAAAATAAAGGAATGCTGTACAGAAAATGTCACTGTTCCCAAACTTTGCCTAGAAAGAAGAAAAATAAAGGAATGCTGTATAGAAAATTAGAACACTAAATGAATGGATTCTGATCTCATGTCTGCAACGTTTTCATTTCTTTTGGCTGCCGCTCCACAAGCCTGATGTCCCCACACAGTAAGCTGTTAAAGTTTTTTGAGTTTTCAAGTTCCCTCACAC
>NW_010138213.1:0-2908 GCF_000699245.1 Pterocles gutturalis | reverse complement strand
TGTCTACAGATAACTTATGCTTTCAAGTTTTCTTACAAGGTCCTTAAATACTTTTCCCAGTCAGTTCACACCATGATTTTTTCATTCAGCATTTCTCTGGAAGACACCTCTTCCAATATTATGCTTCTTATGATGAAGCTAAGGAAAAATAATCTACTAACAAAAGTTTAAGCTAATAGGTCCTTTTTAGTTCAATCTTTAAAGGAAAAATAATCTACTAACAAAAGTTTAAACTAATAGGTCCTTTTTAGTTCAATATTTAGACAAAACAAAAACAACTGAAGAACAACAAACACCTAGGAAACTTCACAATCAAGGGACAAAATGGATGCTTCTATTGTTTCATTAATCTAGGAGGTTATTATATTTGCAGCTTTGATGTTACATGAAGATTACCTGGGTTGTTTTGTCCCCGTTACTGAGAGCAAAGTTGAAGGACTTCATTGATACAGTAAGTAACTTTGATGTTATGGCTGAGAGCAAAGTTGAAGGACTTCATTGATGTAGTAAGTAACTTTGATGTTATGCTGAGCCTCCCTGACTCAAATTTGAGTTGTCAGAATTGGTTTGGAATAACTGGGTACATATCAAAATCGTTAGACTATAACCAGTGCCACATCAAAGCATATATTTTGATGTTATTTTCAAGACCAAATAAAACAACAGTTAGAAATGTTGATCTACTAGTTATCATTGGATTTTGTGAGAAATTGCAGAAGCCATGCCTTTGTTTCTGTCTCAGTTATTAAGCTAGACTGGTACCACCATCATCCCTTTCAAAATACTACCAAGTAAGGGGAATACTGGGAAGGCAGGACATGGGAAAGGACTTAGGCATTGTAACACAGAATACTAAGATGTCCAAAATTTGCAGTTACAGTTGTGGGAATGGAAATGATAATGCTTAGTTGAGTTCATGGAGTCAATGGAGAAGCCAGGCATCTAAACTTGCATTCACAGCAACCAGGACAGGGTGGGGTGGAATTTAAATTCTTAATTCTTTCCTCCATTTACAAGGGTATGAAACCTGGATCCAGAACCTAGAAAGTTTTCCATCACCTGTGTGGTTGGATGACATCAAGACTCCTGTGCCTGGTAGTGTTTTTTTTCTTTTCAAATGGTAGCAGTGGTGTTTGTGCTTCTCAGCACAAATGGTAGGCAGTGTATTCATTCAGAAAGTGATAGACTTACACTGTAGGCTCTCCTTGGGCTCATGGTGAATTCTGTAAGACTGTGTGTTGTTTCTGATAAATTATTGTATCCTGCGGAGTGTTCAATACCTTCTGATTTGTCTTCTGATTGCAATTAACTTTAGAATCCAAAAAACTATGACTGAGTAAAAAAGAAATCACTCCTTCCATTTCTTTCTTTGAGCAACCTGTTATGCCAGAACAAATGTTCCAACTGCTATGCACACATTCTGCTTGATTGCAGCCCTCTGTGTATGTTTTTTTTAACTTTAGATATTTGCTGTGAATTGATTCGGTCCATCCTGCACCAAGTAATGTAAATCTTGAAAAATCTTTAGAAAATTCAAATTTGAACTGTCCAGAGCCTGGTAAATATTTTCTGAAGTGTAGTTTTGAAAAGAACAACTAAATAAAGTTCTTAAGCAAGCTAAGTTTCCTCATTTTAACTGAAAGCTGGAAAATGCTAGAATTAATTAAAAAGATTTGTAAAACATTAATGTCTTCTGCTCATAAAATTTTTTGTGTTTTGCATCAATAGTAAATTCACTCTTCAGAACCTTGCAATGCAATCTTTAGGACATGTATGTACTTAAAAGAGGGTTAACTACAACTGAGGAGGATTTGAATAGCATGATGGACTCACAGTTTGTGATAGTAAATGGAAGAAAATGATGAGGACCTTAAAATGACATTATAACATGTCTTATGTAGCAGTTTTTATTTTCTAAGGACTATTCAAATATTGTCTAATAACCACCATTTCTCTGAGACCAGGCATTTAGAATGACAAAGAACAGCATATGGGATTAAGGCAGTTTAGTTTAATACACTCTTTCTGATAGTGGACTATACAAGGTTCTCAAGAGAAGCATAGAAGGAGTCTTGTGCTACAAAATTATAGAAATTTTCTCTCTATGATTTTTTTTTTTATTGTGTTTAGCCTGCTCAGTTAAAATTTAGCTTTTACTCCAGAGCATTAAGATTTTGCAAAGGGAAAAAAGGAAGACCTGGGGAACTAAAGGGTGGTCAGTCTGACATCTGTGCCTGGTAAGATCATGCTAAGTCACATGGAAAATAAGGAGGTGATGGGAGAGAGTCAGCATGGCTTCACTAAGAGCAAATTGTGCCTGAAAAATTTGGTGGCCTTCTATGATGGGGTTACAGTATTGGTGGGTAAGGGAAATTTGGTGGCCTTCTATGACGGGGTTACAGTATTGGTGGGTAAGGGAGGAGCGACTGACATGATCTACCTGGACTTGTGCTGTGGGAATAAAGAACTGGTGGTTAGGAAAAATGTAAACTGACCTTCAGGTTAGAGAATGATTGTGGATAAGTGAGGCAGCACTGCAGAAAACTCTACTGCAAGCATGAGAATCAGCAGGTTCAAAACACCATGTTGTGGAAAACAGACAAAACCTGAAAGTCAGTTTACATTTTTGCTAGCTACCAGTTCTTCACTCCCACATTGTGCAAGGCATTTGACACATTGGTCCCACACAGCATCCCTGTCTCTATTTGGAGAGGCACAGGTTTGACGGATGGACTACTCGGTGGATAAGGAACTGGCTGGATGGTTGCACTCAGAGCTGTGGTTAATGGCTCAGTGTTCAAGTGGAGACCAGTGACAAGTGGTGTTCCACGTGATCAGTATCGGGATTTGTGTTGTCTAACATGTTTGTCAGTAACACAGAGAGCGGGACTGAGTGCACCCTCAGCAA
>NW_010138212.1:41215-56092 GCF_000699245.1 Pterocles gutturalis | reverse complement strand
TAATGGGTAGTAATCAGTGGGGTGATTACTCATCTGCACATCAAGAACATTTGTTGAATACAAAAAGAAATGTTGAATACATTTCTGCATTATTGACCTTTAACCATTTCTGCCCAACAGCTGACCACAGCTGGCATTAGGGCTCCTTCTGCTTCTGGCTCCTAGACTCCTTCTTGTTTCTCCACATTCTGTAAGCTTCAGCCTGCTCTTTACTTCCTCTGTTTTTGTCTGATTTCATACATCTTCTGTTAATTATTCTTACCATCCAGGACACTTCTTAACCTTTACTATTTTTACTCTTTTACTAGATGAGGCTGAATTATTAAATGCTGTAGCCTTGTCTCCATGTGGGATTTTATAAATTTATTAAGCATTTTAAACCTCATTTCAATTATCAGTCTCTTTGTTTTCCTATTAAAATTATCTTTCCCAACTGAATTAGCTTATGATTACTTTCAGTTTGGTGAAACTGAGTCCTCTGAAGCACAAAAATTTCCTGCTAAAGGTTCATTCTGCTTGCAGATGACAGGTATAATAAAGTCAGATCACTTAGCTTAGAAAGGATAGTTTGTTCCTTGTTCAAGTGCTCTTTAGCTGGTGAGATAAGATGTAACATAGGACTCCCTCAAGTTAGATCAGAAAATTGTCAAAAAAATTTTAGACATATCAAGGGCATTTTAGTGCTGGCAGAAAAAGACTTTCAGCCTCTCCTGTTTTTTAGCTTAAATTCCACATGGTAATCCAGTTGCTTTTCAATATTTTATAGCAGGTAGAACTGATCAAATGTTTCTGAATGGAAAAGCTTGGATGCCAAATTTTGATTGAATTAATAAGATTTTTAAAGCAAAATAATTAAAAAGACTTGAATATTTTCTTAAGATTTCTCCCTTTGCTTCTAGCTTTTAAACACACATGCAAAAGGAAAATAATTTGACTTCTAATCTCGAGGATACTAAATAGCAATATTTAACATAAATACTATATGCTTATAGCTTCAGGAAAATGACTAAACGTTTCTCTCCTTAAGAGAGCAAACCAGACCGAATACACCTTTGAAATCCTCCTGATGCTCCCATACATGGGTTTTCCTTCCCCAGGACACTGTGTTGTGGTAGATGCGAAAGTCTGCAGTACACAAAGCCGAAGCAGCAAACGGCTTTATCCAAGTATATGGATCCTCACACAGAACAGATTTGTTGAAGTGGAGCTGTGGATTAGCACCCATTAGCATCTTCTGGTGTCACAGAAGCCCTGCTTCACATATTGAGGCGCATATGCCCTACTGCATGTATGGCAGCTGCAGTGTCACTGAGTCCTGCAAGACCCTTTCCCCCTTGTACCAATCATAATTACATTTGCCTTGATTTATAAGTTTACCATGATTTTTATGTCTACCCTATTTATATACAGCAGGTCTTCTATGAACAAATAATGGATATTTATGGGACAACTTTTTAAATAGTCAAAGGGTACGATATCAAATAGCACCAAATAGATAACAAAATATGGGTTCTCTAAATAAAAAAAAAAAATTAAGTGATTTGGCTTTCAGTGAAAGACTGATGAACATACAAAGGAAAAGAAAGAAAGTATGAAAAAGTTTCAGAAGGCTTTAGGTTACCCTCCTGCTAAGTATTCTTTTTCAGAGCAATCCAAACCAATAGTGTCTTGCAACACTGCTACTTCTATTCACTGAAAAATTCACTGAGCTAAAGGAGCAGAGTGGGAAAAAGCCAGTGGGAAAGAGCAGAGAAGACAGCCATCTCATCCTCATCCTGCTGGAGCAAGAGCAAGAGCAATGTTACTGCAAAATTTCCAAGTCCTTCCCACGCAAAGCAGCAAGAAGCTATTTTTAGCAGCCATTTGGTCTACTGCAAATCACCATGTTGTTGATGTGGTAATCAATGGTAACAATATAATTCTACAGCCACGGAGGTTACCTGGAGTGAGAGGGCAGAATTAGCAGTTTCTCTTTACAAAGGACTTGCTAATTTCTGGTGGTTATGTATACACAGCAATGGTCTGTCTTCTCAGCTAATTTATTGTCAGATGCTTAAAAACAGACTGGATTTCAAATAAGGCTGATATTAAGAGTCCAAATGCTTGTAAAGTTTGGAAAGCATTTCACATTTGGATTTAAGTGACAGAGAAAAAATATATTTCGGTGATAACATACAGGTTTTGGCCCCATGGAATTTAACCCAGGTTCTTGCAATCTAAAGAGAGCTGTCACATAAACCTTAGAAAAGGCAGAATATGCCACTGAATGATTTAATTCCCTGATAGGGAATAGAAGAGCATTGCTTTTTGTGCATATAAATTCAGTAGGACACTCGCCTCAGAAAATTCGGCTTATTTCTGCACAGGATGAGATTTATCAGTGCAATGACATGAGGCACTTAACTCAGGAGATATTAATTAACAAACCCAGAAGGAACACATTACAGTAAATCAACAACGTAAACCTAGCTCCATGCCAAGGTCATGCGCTGTCGGTCACTTTTAAGCAGACTAGTTACAAATTCCTCATAGTTTCATAAAATGATGTCAGAGACATCATCTCTCTGACAGATACATAAATTAAAATAACCACAACAGACACATGTTTAGAAAAGCTTCCTGTTACTGGGTCATGGAAAGCTGACAGTTATTGTACTCTCCAGGAAAAACAAAACAAAACAAAACAAAACATCTGGAGAAAGATAAGGCAAAGTTTTGCCCTCCTTGCTTTTTTCCCTATGATTCTCTTCCTGACAGTTAATGCACTCCCCTGCTATTTCTTTTGTTAGTATTGTGTGGTTGCTTCAGAAAGGAAGCAGAAAGTACTCCAAATGTCCCCCAGTTTATTTAGAGGCAAGAAGAAGAGGAGAAAAATAAGGAGAAACAAATGAGAAATGCCCATTATTACGCAGCATAATTTGGATTCATCATGAGAAGAAGTTGGTTTTAATTCACAAACAAAAAATTCACAGGGGCAACCTAAATGGAAGAAGAACTGCCATAAGCTCCAGCCCTAGAGTATGCTCCTGAAAACACTGAGCACATCATTATTTAGGTTACCAAAACTATTAAAAATTAGTATGAACTGGTTGTGTAGACCCCAAGTTTTATCAAATCAGTATGTAGCATTTTATATGCTGGTGTCATTCTAGTGACTTCCATATTCAAACTTCTATTTAATCTTTCAAATGCATTTATTAGCCAAATGCATAGTAACATTTTCCTGTCCTCCACTATATGCTTTTCCCCCTTATTTCGTATTTTTATTAGAACAGGCATATGAATGAAACACTTGTATATTGTTGTTATATGATGGTATTATCATAGTTCAAATTTAAAACAAAATAATCTGTAAAAGATGATTATTATAAATGAAGTATATAAAATTTCATATTTCAGTTATTTAAAATGGCATTTATGTAAACCAGTAGTTCATAAAGCACCTTTTTTTTGCCATTATCTCAGACTAATTTTAAATGTTCTAAAAACCTTAAGTACCTGTACAAACTAAAGGACCCTGGCACTTTTAACAAACTAATACTGTCTGTAAAATGAAGATCATGCATTCCGGCTTCAATATTTAACGAACCCTAAAACAATAGTCTGAAAACAAGACTGTGTGTGTTTAATTTTCATGGGAAATGGATCAGAATCTAAAAAAACAGTTGACCATGGCTTTCAAAACTAAATGTCCAAGAAGAATGCAAGGATGACTTGCAAAAAAACTGGATGTCAAAATCATCTGAGAAGAAGTCTTTATCAGTTCATTACTATTTTCTATGACTAGGATCCTCCTCAAGGTTGAGTCTTTGCCTTCAGTCCTCCCTTATGCTGGTAAGAAGTGAATTGTGTTCCAGCATTTGAGACAACATCTATAGGTGTTATCATAGAAATAAAATTTATACAAGAAATAAAATATTTCTGTCCTCACCTTATAGTACTGCTCATCAATACTCAGTTGATACTCCTGTTTAAGCAGGAAACAAATGACCACATTATGGAAAACCACCATGACTACAACACCTCACTGTGACAGAGAAGTTGGTCTGAATGAACAAGTTTTCACAGTGCCACTGGGGAGCAGTTCACCAGAAAAGCTCCTGTGTTAGTGTTTCGGGGATTGATATGTAAATGAACTGCTGCACTGAAATTTTAGTCCTGACGTCCTTCATGAAAAGTCTGCCTTGTTGACACAGGGGAGCTACCACAATATTTCCTGGGGGTGGCAAAGACTTTTTGAAAAGAATATTTCAGCAAAGCACCATAAAGAACCATTTATTTACAGCAAAGTAGTTTGTGCTTTTATTGCTTTTCTTGTCTTTTGGAAAAGAAGCAAACTGGAAAAACACAGAAATAAATGACTCAGGCCTCTCACTAGTTTTAAGCAGCCCTACTGTCCAAGTGATGCCAGAACAAGTTGTCAAACATCTTCCTTTGCTTGTGGTGATGGTGAAAGAAGGGTGCTGTTTTGGTAGGTCTGCTACAGTGGGAGTGTGAATTATGAATGGAGCGTTACACCTGTTTTATGTTTAAAAAATAACAGCACAGCCTTGGCATTCCCAGCTCTGAAAATCATCAGTGACTTTCTCCTGAAAACCGAATTCCCATCAGAGTGTGAAATGCTGCATAGCGTGTGCTTGTATTTTGTCAACAAATGGTTTATTTTTTACTTAACAGTGTTACCAGATGCCACACTTTTCCACAGGGAATGATGAGTTATTTACAGAGCTATCAGGGTATACAAAATTCATCCATGTATAGAACTTGCATGATCCTCCTGCAAGTTACATAAAATTGTAACTAATGCATCTGCTGAGGCCTTTTGGGAAGGTGGAAGTGTGAAAGGTGCAAATGGATACTCAGAAGATTGACAGCAGGAAGCTGATCAAAGCCCTGGAAAGCTTTGATTTCTCTTCCATTGGATCCCCTGTGTCATGCTTACTTTTCTTCTACAACAGCTGGTCATCCTAAAGCATCACCATTACAAAGAATCAGCTGGCCTCTTTCTCCTTTGCCACATGCTGATGAGGGGAAGGAAGACGCAGGGTGCTTTTATAGCAAGGTACCCTGGTACCTACCAGGGCATTCATTCCGGCTGCAGCATGAGATGCTCCTCAAGATGTTTGAACCTGTGGTATAACTGGGTGATTTCAAAGCATTGCATCTTTTGGAAAGCTGTTTTCCATCCCTTTCTCCTGCAGTAGTGACCATTGTCCTGTTTGTTGCAATGGCCTGAACACATTTCCATATTTCAGCACCAGCAGCTTGTTGGTCAGGGTGTTTCAGGTCATTGCCTGGATTTCTGAGCTCATCCACATCAGACTGGCAAGATGCAGATGAGAAAGCTGTCACAGAGGAGAGTGTGGTAATTAACTTGATCAGATAGATTCAGCTCTACAGAGTATAAATAAGTAAGTAAATAAATAACATGTAAAAGTACTTTGCAATCCTGAATTCTTTATCTCATAGGGATGAGATCATCTACTGGTTAATGAATCTTTTCATTCCTGGGTCTCAAAGTGCTTAATAAATAAATAAATAAAACCATAAATTAAATGCTTAATAGGTTAGGGAGTCAACTTGAGAAAGGGATATATCTTGCCTAATGTCTTTCTGACAGTAGTTTAGCCCAGAAGATATTGAGACGTTCAGCTCCTGAGGTCCAAAGCCTGGTCTGCTTTGCCTCATGTGCATGCAGGTCACATAACATACAGTGTGCACCCCAAGCACTAAATATTTATAAATCTCTGTGTCAAAAAGTGCTTCATAAATTACATATCTAAAGTTCTGTCCTTTCTGAACAGCAGCACCTGTCACAAAGCTTTGTGCACAGGAGGATATACTTGTTAAAGACAACAAAGTGAATCCTTTATTTTTACTAAAGGGAAACCTGAAAGCGAGATTTGAGGGCCCATGAAGGGCACTAGTTATCTCATCAACCCATAAGAAATTGGCTGAGGGTAAGACTTCCAGTACACCTATCCTGTCTCTTGTGCAGGGGGTTTGGAATTGAGGTAATCAATTATCCCAGGCAATCTTTTTTTTCTACAAAGTGTTGGCTGAAAACTGGGAGATACGTACTGCATCTGCATGTGCTGAGTGTAAGAGAAACCCGGAGGCACACTGTGACTTACAACTCAATGGCTTTCCAGTTTGCTGATGGGGCCACCCAGCTGCATATTTCCTCATATTGTAATTAATGAAAATGTTGCAATTTTTGTTTTAAAGTACTGTTGTGAAGGTTTCTGCTCTCCACCAGAGTTCTGTGATATAAATGATGTCAGGTAGTGTGTTGACTGCTATACACAATGATAGACCTTCATTTCAATGACATCACTAATAATCATGAAAAAAGGGGAGTTTTAAAGAGAAAGAATAATAATTGGCACTATGTGAGTGTGTGTTTGAAAAACATTTTTAATTCTCCAAGCCTCTATTAAAAGTTCAGTGATTTACATATTTGAAAGAGCTCCAAAGAAATATATCACAGCCAGATATGCCAAATGTTTCTGATTTTTAAGTCGATTAATTGTTAGCAAATTAGCTAAATCCTATGCAAAATGCATATTATAGGATTGGATTTGGAAAAAAAACAAATTGGATTTGGAGATGTTAAATATGATTCTTATGGGACAGAAGTTTTGGTAATGAGAGAAAAAAAAATCCAAAATAAAAAGTGAAATATTTTCTACATCTTAATAAAAGGATTATCTGAATACTGTATCTGTTCATACATCTGTTTTCTGCAGCTAAGAAAATCAGAGAGCTCACCAGAGAATTACAATTAATATTTGCACTCAGAATATTTGAGTTAGCAATTTTAGCTCTTGGATTCTCTGAGAATTCCCAGCTACTCAACCCACTATTTACAAAAACTTTCTTTCTCTAGAAATAAGGTGAAGTAGAGCTATGAGTACAATATGGACAAAAATTTTTTTTTCAGATACAGCATGATGATCTACTTTGATGATCTAATCAGGTTTATAATTACATTGGATGTTCTTTATGACAGGAATGATATGAAATGCATTTACAGTGCAACGTATCCGTCACACTTTTGATTAATATAAAAAGCAAATAATTAATTACAGAGGAAGCTGATACAGATGTCAGTCTGGCCTACATCACTGCATTTTTGGAGTCATTAGTTTTCCTCCTATAAAAGTGAAATCTTCCCAGTTGCTTTTGTGTTGTAGCTGACTCAGGTTGGGTAACTTTAAACCTAGCAAAATTTCAGTACGGAGAGCACTTTTTTGACTTGTGATAGATTCAGTCAGCATTGCGTATTCACTCTGAGCTAGAGCACTCTTCAGCATCCCATGGTGTATTTGTTGCAGAGCAGCTTTGTCTTACCTTACAGAAACCAAAGCTTGTTCTTTGCTGCAGGTACCTGGTGCTTCCTTAAAGGTTTATGTCAACCATAAACGAGCACCCTCCAGACTGGCCAGGATAAGCCTGGGCAGGGGTCACTGCCAGGTCTGCAGTCTCTGCTCAGACATGAGGAAAGTCATGAGTTCAGCCCAATTGGAGGTGACCCGCACTAAGTCATGAACTGGGACAGGTGGGTGAACCTTACCTCTGCCAACACTGTCCCTGTGAAATGGTGTCAGGAACAGCTGGGAGCACAGCTTGCTCCTGCATCCACTGACCCTTTATCCAGACTGGGACTAACAGAGCTGCTGCAGGCAGCCCAAGAAGAGCCTTGGTAACCCAAGGCTCATCCAGATATGTCTAGTGGTATATAAACACCCCATTAAACACTTGGGCACTCAGGGAACTTTCTGTTCCAGATGATGCCCTAGAGTTCTCTAACTGGGACTTGTTTCCAGATTTGCCATCTGTTCAAAAAAAAAAAAAAAAAAAAAATAGAGCTGGTCTTGAGAAATGCCTCAAAGGGACAATTTAGGAATGCCCACTGGAGCCATGAGAAAGCTCTGGGAAAATCTGAAACTGTGAGACAGCAGGAGTAAAACCGATCTATCTGTCCTCTGAAACAAAACAGGAATCAACACACTTTGCTTTAATGTCAGTGATTGCAGTGATCTTTTAATTAAGAAAATATATGTGGAACAACACAGTCCTGTCCTGAAGCATTTCAGCAGTCTTTTGCACTTGGTAGAATCCCAGGAAAATCCTCTTTTCGATTCATCTGGTAGATGAAACCATTAATCAAACTACTCATACATTTTTAAACAAGAAACAGAGCGCCGCAGGTTTCTTGCTGCATTCAGGCTGTTAATGATGAAAGGGAAGATCAAAAATGTTTTTGTGATGGAGATCTCCAAAATGCTGTATCTTTTTCACTAGGCAAATTCTTCAGTGTCTAATGTACACTGTGCTTTGATTAGGGAAATTACTATACGAAGGAGCACAACCTAAGAAAAAAAAACAAACCCTGCATTATTGGTTTATGTTCCTTGTGGCAAGGATACATAAAAAGTTATTGCTTTTCAATTATCACTTCCTAGCTGATCTTTGAGAAAACAAAGCTATTGCTCACCGGAATGTTAGTAAATTGTATAAATAAACTGGGTGGTCTAGTTTTGCTTTAACACAGGCAAGTAACAGGAATTGCTGTTTTTCTGCTACCAATCTTGTAATGAAAACAGAATGCATTAGAAAAATGCAATGAGGCAGATATGTTCTACTTGGTTTTGCACTGTATCTTACAAGCGACATCCCTCTTTGTGTGGAAGAAGTTGGTATGGGATAGCTAGTGATTTTGAGTGTGCTGTGACACCACTTGAACTGAAAAGTGATTATCTAGTGTCCTCTCTTCCTTCTTCTCCTAGGGCATATATCTTAGATTCAGGCACTGAAGTTACCCAAAAGATTTACTTGGTGTGGGCTCTCTCCTACTGCCTCATTAAGGCCATATTGGGTATCACAAAGCAGGACTGGCATCTCCATTTGCATGAGCTAGTGAATTTCACAGAAAGCAAAACTGCAGGCTAGAAAGATTCCTTTAAATGGGGAGGTAACAGAGACCTTTTGGGAATACATGTCTCAGCCCATTGCTAGAGTCTGTGATTTCCTTTATCTGAATGTTCACTGGAAGTAAAAGTGCCTAGTTATGTCTTTTCATGTGGGCTACTTTGTATATTTAGTGAGGCAAAAAAAGTTCGCTATCAGTTCTGGATGAATGTAAATCCTTCCACCACCAGGACAAATCCAACCACCCTATTCAGAGATGGACGAACGGAGACGGTACTGGCAGAGAATCAGGGGATTATCAGGTACCAGGAAGGCTCAGCAGATAACACCATCCGGTCCTTCAATGAAATGGAAAAACTTTTCCAAAAAAGATCTTGTCTTTGGTACACATGAAGCTCATCTTCAAAAATCTGTTTCAGGACATTTGTCCTGGAAAGCAAGACTGGGAAAGACATGGATTTTTTTTTTCCCCCACTTTCTTCTTCTGCTTTTAATTTTCATTTTCAGAGTGGGAGAAGGCCAAAATTGTGTTTGAAATTAATGTGTTCACTACTACTTTGATTCACAAAAACATCTGTCATTGCCAATTAAACTTGCTTTCACTGATACTCATCTTCTGTGCCTCATGTGTCCCTCATCTGCACACTTGTGAATAAGAGAGAGTTCTCTGTGGAGGACTTTGTCTCCTTTTTCAGACACATTTTTTATGACTGTAACACTATAGGAACACATCAGTGTTCAAACATGCTTTTAAACCCACACTGCTGATGTACCTGCTATTTGTAAAAATTCACGAAGTTTGAATAAATTCCCAGGATGTCTTAATTGGATGTAAATTATTTAGCATGTAAAGAATTAATGTCTGCAACTAGTTTCCAGAACCTGTAATGGAGTCAGCTTGTCCATCACATGAGGTTTCCAAGTTCTTTTAAGGAGAGCAGTGAGCACAAACACCATTTCTAAGCATGTTACCTCTCCAGAGGGAGGCTGAATCTTGCTGTGCACCAATGTAATTCCCTGTCAAGGTACATGTAGAGCTTCCACTGTCATCAGGTCAGACAACATTCTCTCTCCAAAATCTGTCCTCCACTGTTGTCAGTCTGCTATCTGCATGAGTCTAAGAAGTCCAGGTAGCCCATTTTACGCATGTAGAATAGAAACAAACATATATTAACATTATTCCTGCAACGCTATGCCATGCACGGCTACCTCTGAACAAGCTAAACAGTGTACAGAACCACATAAACACATTGCTAAGCTAGACTTGCTGAAAAGCTGAAACGGTCCTGTATTTTGCCTGGGTCTATGTCACTGCTCTGCCTTGACCAGTTACGTACCTTACAGGCAATACACTCAAAAATACTTTGTTACAGCTCAGCTGTTCAGCAATGTGTCATCTTTCAGTGTTTATAACCTTAGGCTAGGTATTCAGGGTCTTATCTTAAGAGCTGCATTGCAAACTGCACAAATATTTACATAGACAGGTTTTAAAATCCGTGCTGAGCTTCAGGGTATATGACATGAGAACTTGGATTACTAACAGTTTTATTCGGGAATATCATACCTAAATTTATTTCAAAAAAGGATTCTACCCTAATCCCCCACCTTCTCAGGGACACAAGCAATTACTGTGACTGCAGGAGAAACACCTCCTTCCAGATACAATTCAGCATCCATGTTCAGGAGCTGATCACTTGACTCACTGGGCTGGTTTTGTCTGGGTTAATTTTATTCATAGTATGGGGCTAGTATGTGGCTATGGTTTGGATTTGTGCTGGAAACAGTGTTGATAACACAGGGATGTTTCAGTTACTGCTGAGCACGGCTCACACAGCGTCTTCTCACACCACCCCACCAGCAAGGAGGCTGGGAGTGCACAAGAAATTGGGAGGGGACACAGCTGGGACAGCTGACCCCAACTGACCAAAGGGATATTCCATGCTGTATGACATCCTGTTCATCCTGAGGGAAGAAGAAGGAAGGGGGGGAGGGGAGGTGGGCAGGGGAACGTTCGGAGTGATGGCGTTTTGTCTTCCTAAGTTACTGTTACGTGTGGTGGAGCCCGACTTTCCTGGAGATGGCTGAACACCTGCTTGACAATGGGAAACAGTGAATGAATTCCTTGATTTGCTTTGCTTGCATGTGCAGCTTTTACTTAACCTATTAAACTGTCTTTATCTCAATACACAATTTTTTTATTGTTTTACTCTTCTGATTCTCCTCCCAGGGTGGGATAGGAACGGCTAGTGACTGAGCAGCTGTGTGGTGCTTATTGACAGCTGGGGTTAAACCACAACACTCACATACTAATATGAGATGCTACTGACACTAGGGTTTTTTCATTCACTGTCAGTGATTGGCTTTGATGGAGAAATTTAGATTGGTTATACAGCATGTTGGAGACTACATATGAAAGCACCTACTTATGAAACACCTGCTTATGAAAGCTCTTACCATGACAATACAGTTCACCTGGGACAGGATGTTACCTGTTCTGGCTAAAGATTGAGATTTTGGGGGTATAGCATTTGATCCTCTCAAGATGCAGACACTAAAATCATGTTGTGAATGCCTAAAGCTTAATAGGAAAATAGAGCAAGGAATTTCCAGGGAGCTATTAATTTTTTTTCTTGCTTGCCATTACTGTGCTAGAACTGTATTATAACCTGTGGCTCAGCTGTGCAATGTGCTGTACATGTGTGGAATGAGACAGTCCCTGATACACACATCTCATGATCAGATCTACGAGACAGATGTATACAGACTGAGAGCATAGTTAAGCAGTAGTATAAACTGGAATGTTATCTGCTTATTTCAGAAAATCAAGATACTTTTTTCTTACAGGTTGAGTGATATTTGAGTGAAATAAGAAAAAATTCTGGAGGTGTTATGAAGTAAAAGTATGGGTGTAGCAGCTGTTGCTTCTTTTTCTTCTTGTTTTCCTGCTGCCATGGTCACCGGGACATCACAGAGCTCAGCACTTCTAGGTCTATCACTGACACAGAGCTGGAAAAATGAGAGGTACCACAACAGGAAAAAGAGTTTCTCAAGTCTCAAGAGCTCTCCAAGGACAATGCAGTGTGGTAAAACTGCAGAGTACAGGAGACGTGTAGCACAGTCTTAGCTCTGTCATGGAGTTCCTGTGTGATCTTGGCCAAGCCACTTTGCTTTTTAATTCCAGGTTTCTTTTCCTGTTTTGAATGTAATGCCTTTAAAACAGATAATTTCTTTCAAAACAGATCATTTCTTACTAGACACCGTATGGGAGTTTAATATTAGCTGAGGTATCTCATCAACTGTAATGCAAATTTCAATTACAAATGCCTTCGTCATGGGGAAAATAAGTCTAGAAATGTTCCAGCTTTCCTGTTGACTACCTGGGAATGACAGTATAAATCAGCACCAGGATAGTCACCAAGGAATAGCTTATAAAGTAACTGTTGACTTTCTCAGGAAACTTCTGATCTGATTTTGAGAAACTTGGCCTTTCTGTTTTCCATAAACTTGTACCAAAAGATCTCCAGAAGAGAGAAAGGTCAATTAAGCCCTTTATATAAGATGTGAAAACCTCAGCCAGACTGAAGGTGGTATATCACTCTGAATGGATTTTTTAACTAACAAGATTCTGATGTAGTTCTCATGAGTCAGATTGACTGCAATGAACTAAGAATGTGTAGAAACTGTTATTTTTGTCTTTAGTATGTTTTTTTGGCTGGTTAGTACTCACCGAACAAGTCTGCTGCTGCTATTAGGATGCTCACTCCCTAAAAGTCAGGCATGATGACTGATGTGAGATCATAATCATGTATAGTATCCTCACTATCTATTTGAATCCTAGATGCACCAGGACACTCTTGGTTTCACCATCAGGTCCAAACAGCACAAAGCAGGTGAGCCCAGGGAGAGGGATTAGGTCACTCTTACATCCCCTTCTTTATAGCGAAATCCTGAACATCTGAGTTAAGAGGCTTTTGATCCCTCTGGCCTTCCTCCTCATGACTCACTCATCTCTTTGATTATTCCTTTTATTTTTGCTTTCTGATTAAAGTGAGACTCAACATTAGAGGGGCTGCTCAACACATCTGCCCCCTCTGTAACACTTCTATGAGCTTGGAAGCAAGGTAGATGAGAAATGCCCTGCTTTGTCAGGTCTCAGAGCAGCTGATAGAGGAAGTGGTTGAGTGCTCCTCCAGTAGAACAATTGCAAAAACAGGTCAGGAACAGAGCTGACACTTTCTTAACTCTGCAGCTCTCTCATTCCCTTCTGGGTTTGCTTATTGTATCCAAGGGAAGAAGAACTAGAACTGAAAGGAGCACATGGACTACCATGACTTTCTTGTAAATTTAAAAAGTTATTTCTATGTCTAATATGTTGTAAAAGACTCAAAAGTAGTGGATTAATCCCTAAAATTTCAGTGCTGCTAAAGAGAAAGCAAAGACAGCTAATATTGTTACTATGGAAGCCTAACTTAATATCAAAAATGTTGAGAGTTGAAGAGATAATTTTCTTTCTCACATTATTTTCCTTTCAAATCCTGCAGGGTTATTGAACACTCTGTGAAGAGCTCCCCTCAGCAAACATAGCTTTTCTACTCTACCAGAATAATGAACAAAAAAAAAAAAAAGCAGCCTAGAAAGAGAAAGGCTACTCGTCTTACGAAGGAACATATCACAGACACTCAATTTGGTGTGGATAAGGTGTGCTGAGGTGTGAGATGTCTGTATCAGGGACTATCGGGGCAGAGTTCTTTGACTGTACAAAGCTGAGATTAATGAGGAGCAGCAGGGAGGTGACATTTTACCTCTGTGTGATGCTGCTGAGATCAATAACAGAACAATGCATTCACTCTGGGTGGCCACAGATCTAACAACATGTTGAGAAACTGGAAAGCACACAGAAAATAGCTGCAAAGTAACTACAAGCACACACACACATACAAGATGCTTCTTTTTTCCTAACAGATTTAAAGCATTCAGCCTGCTTCATTTAATTAAAAAAATTAACAACTTCACCCTCATGAAAATACTTATACAGTGTCACAGAAAACTTTTTAATCCGGTAGTGTAACACACAGTAAGACTCTGTGGCTGTAAGTATTTATAATTAGAAAAGGTGGTATAGGAAGCAATGCATGATTTTTAATAATGACAAGGCTTTAACTGCTGGCAAAGATTATCAGGCAAGATGCTGGATTTACCATTTTTTAGTGTTTTCTGACTAATACAGGATATTGCCCTGTACATATGTGATTGGACTCAGCTCAGAGGTAGCTCAGGTTATCCACCACCAGCCCCTTCTTGTGGTTAGCTCAGACTCCAAGCACTCGTCCTGCACAACAGGGAACCTCCAGAGAAGCGCCACTTGGCACGGCCTTGCCCAAAGCAGAGGGATAACCCGTGCATCATTGATTTGTTTTTGCCAGTCACACTGCACTGGGATGTTACATCCCAGGACAGTGTAACCACACTTTTCACAGGGAAGGAGCGGTTGAAAAATAGAGCCCTAACAGGGATCACATTTTGTAACTGTATATTGCAAAGGACAACTTTCTTCTTGGAGTCCATAATGCTGGTGTGCTAAGACACATAAGGATTTTGTTGATCTGATTTGATGTAGTAGTTCAGCACACTTTGTAGTCAGCTCTCCACATGTTCTCCACAGTGTATAAGGTCTATTAAACTAGAGGCAGTGTTTTTATAGCTCCTTAGTGTTCCTCCCGGATCATATCTCCTCTAGGTCCCTTTCATTCAAAGGAGAGTTTGCAAATACCAAGTCACTGCCTGCGCAGTCCCTGCACAAGTGTGCTAAAATGCTGCCACCTTGTGCTGGTTTGGCACTAAACCTGGGTTTAGCGCTCCGCTTTTTCCCCGGGTTGTGAGGCTGCGCTCCGTCCCACACAGGTGTAAGGCGGAGGCAGCCCGCAGAGGTGCCGCCTCTGCCCA
>NW_010138212.1:0-41159 GCF_000699245.1 Pterocles gutturalis | reverse complement strand
CCTCAGCCCTCTCCGGCCACTTCTTCCCCACCGAAGAAACGGAGAGGGAGACAGAAACCTCCCTCAGTTTCAGCTCCCAGCCTGAACTCCCAGGCAGCTGGAAAGGAAGAAACCCTGATATGAAGCAGAAGACTTATTCTAATTAAGTTAGAGACACAGCTCATTCCTGTAACTTTGGGTTTTTTTATATTAATACCGCAAATGCTGAACAAGCCTGCTGTCTTCATATTGGCAGGAACGTTCCAAGATGCAGCATAGTTCACACATTTAGCTTAACTCTTGTGATTTTTTTTTTTAAATGAGGAAAAAAAGTAACTCCTAAGGAGGTGCTGAAGTTTCTAGAGAGGAACCAAGGAAAGGATGATCTACCTTGTCTTAGTCTATGAGCTGCATTTAATTTATATAGAGCACATAAGCCAATCCATCTCAGCATCCTCTCTAATGATTAATGGTTAATCAGTACGAGCTGCTAAGTTTCTTACCCTGTGTTACATTTCACTTTGACACTCTCCTTATTTAAGCTAAAAGTAGAGAAGTTCAGACTAAACTGGAGAGTTTCTCTAATATCTCATAAGGAGATCAGACATGAATTAGCATTTGAAAGTTATGTATGTGAAATGTGAAGTACTACGTTATGATGAGCTAAACATTATTTCATCATACTGTCAGTCTAAGAGTTATAGGGCTTATTTCCTTTGACCCAAGAGGGAAAGAAATTATCTCGGGACTGCTATGGTCTACCACTTTATAAGATTTATGTTGCAGGCAAAAAAGTATAAATTGTTACTGTCACTGCTCTGGCTGTCAGCCCTTGTCACTGATATAGTTTTTGGCTCAAAACTGGTTGACAGACTGCTGGTGTCTCAGCCACCTGCTCACGGACTCTTTCTCCATGTCTGAGTAACAGAGGAGGGCTGAACTGTAGAGGTGCTGAGTAATTCCCTTGAAGCTGCTGGAAACTGCAAGAGCTGGGTACTTCCAAGTTGGACTGTAGGAAGGTTGCTAAGGAAATCAAAGCAGATGTTGCGCAGTTTATCCCGATGAAACGTAATAAACTCTTTGCACAAAATAGTTAAGGGGGAATCATCCAGAAGATCACATATTTTTGCCCTTATTTCTTACTCAACAGAAGTCTAATTGATTGAGCAAAGCACACACACAGAAATAGGTGAGCACAGAGATATCTCCTGATTCGAGTAAAGGTCAGCAACTGACATTAGTATTTCTTTTCCTGTTTCATATAATGCTAATCAACCAAAACACAAATCATTTCCAGACAATTTTGCTAACATTAGGTGGAATGACTATGTTAGTTACTGCCCTCTTGTTTGCAAAGATGATTTTGCTAGGATGTAAGCAAATTGCAAGACTAGTGTTCAGTCCAGATAATCTCCTTTGGATATTGAGAGTGCACTTGTGTGTGCGTAAGTGTGCTAGTCTGTGTCTGAGAGAGATTCAGACAGCAAGGGGAACTGTACTGCCCAGGTTTTGAGGCATAGAATGCCAGGTTGTTGGTCATAGCTGGGACCAACAGGGCTCATTTGGCCTCTCCAGTCTTTTGCCCTCTCCACCACTTTTGCCAGATGGGTTACAGGAGTGGAGAGGACAGCAAAGAGGAGAAAGCAGTAGAGTCCTTTTCACTAGAGAGAGAAGCAGTGGGAGAGAGCAAAGCTGCTTTGGATTTTCAGTCTCTTTGTTCCTCTTTGTTCCTAAGAAGGATATGTGTTTCCTACTCCCATCACCTCTCCTTTCCCCAGATCCTTAGAGGGGCATTGCGACAGAAGAGAGCTGTGCCAGGAGCCTGCAGTGCTGTATTTGGCTGCCTCCTTCGTTTGTTTTCTAGGGAAGGACAATCATTAAGCTGCTCCTGTTGCTCTTGTCTACTTCATGCCATTTGCTTCTCCTGCAGCCTCTCCACCCATGCTCAACTCCCGGCTACCACTGAAAAACACTGTGAAAGCTGGACTTCCCCAATCAGTTTAATTCCTTTGGGTGTACAGTGATCTCGGAGCACTGGTACCCATTTCTGAGATTCCTTTCCTTTCCTTTGCTTGTCAGGCATCCTTAAGGAGACTTATGGCTCCTGCTGGTTTCTATGCACCTTGGTTTCTGAAGTGATCAGTGAGGGATCTCTAATACAGACACTCACATGGAGGGATGGGGCAGGCATCTGCCCTGCCATCCACACACCCTTTCAGTCATAACAATGTTCAAGTACCCCAAATGTATGAGATTGACTGAAAAACTATGATAGCTAAACATTTTGAGGGGAGGAAAGCTGTATCTTCTCCTGATTTCAAAGCCTTTAAGGTTTGATACTTTTTCCTCTGTCTAGATAATCTCAATGTGGAGACTTTACATTTTTTAAAAAGAGGGAGGGCTCTGATACAGCACAAGTAGCATGAGGGTTAACAGCTCTGGAACATCTGACACTGGCCCCTTTGCTCAGAGGGTGGAAAGTAGCAGCAGTCAGTCTTACACTGGCAATGATTTACTTACCTCCTCCATAAATATGCCAGTAAGTGTCCATGAGTCTACATGCAAATGGACTATTTGTTCCTCTCAGGGTGTGAAGTGAAGATCTTTGCCCCAGGCTTTTGGTCAGACACTCAGGACATCTCTCAGGCTGTCAATTGTCTGTATATCATAGCTGTGATGCTGCACCCAGAAAAATGAGAGAAGCCAGGCAGAACACAAACAAAAACACTGCATGATTATTCATATTATCCGGGTTTACCTAGTGCAAGTGTTATGTGTTTCATAACTTTTTTTCATACACTGAAGGGAAATCCTGAGCTACTCTAATTTCCTGTTACATGTAGCTCTGGGAGGTGCAGCTATGATTTCTAAAGTGTAATAGTGGTAAAAGAAATAGTTTGTGAGAAGGAGTAAGGAGATGGATTGCAAGTATGTATGGGTACTAAGCTGCATTTGGTGTTGGGCTGAACAACTGGCTCACCACACCTACCACATAAAGCAAAAAATGTACTAGGTTTTTTTAAAATTTTCTGTTTGTTGAATAGAACTCCAGCTCTGTGCAATTTTTTCAAATATCAAAATGCTATTTATTCTCATTCCAGTGGAATAGAATAGAAATAGGAAACCAGATTTTTCATTTAACACATGTCCCTTATAAATATTTTGGTAATGTATGTTTCTATATGCACTTTCATTTGGCTTAAAACTTTTAGTAATTTGTAGATTATTTTATTTTATTATTTTTCGTATCTAACACATGTACTTAAACCCCCTGTGTCAAGATAAGAGTGTCAGGAAGGAGGGAATCAGCTGAAGGAAATTTCTTTAATGAGCTTACTGAGTCTATTTGACTTGTTAACTGCATTGTTCAGTTCTGGCTGGTCAACTCTGTCCCACTATCCTGTTCCCTACCCTAAATAGTGAAAGAACTTGCAAAGTGATTTCTAACAACAGTACAGTAGAATCAACTGAAACAACCCTAAGCATTTTATTACAAAATTTGGAAAATTTCAAGTTTTACTGAGAGGTTGTAAATTTTTGCAGATGGAAGCTGGCAAAACCAAAGTAGCTTAATTCACTTGAGAAAGATAAATGTATTAAAAGGCACTTTATCTATGCTTGATATTTCTGCCTGTGAAGTGAGCCCTCCTGCCTTTCCCTGAAGTAGTTTGCACCACCTACAAGGGATTACATGAGAGCTGCAGAGTGAACACACCTGGGGTTCTTCAAGGGCAGAAGCCACAGGTTGTGGGACCCTGACTGTGTCCCTGGCTGATGACAAATGACCCAGGTGTTTCAGGTAATATGCAATTTAATGCATAGTATTTAGAAGGATTTTCAGGTTAATGCATTTTTCAGTCCAGGTGTTCTAATAAAGCAACTGGGCTTTGAAAGCTGCAGAGAGCTAATGTGTCTGGAAGAGCTGCACTAGGAGGATGTACTTGCCATTTTGGAAAAGTGTTGTTGCTGGTGAGGGCTGTAATATTAAAAAAAAGCAACCCTGTCTTCACGGAAAGATTTAAGACTAAATATTGATTCTTTATTGAGTATTAATAGCTGTAGTGATTTCTGTTATTACTATTTTTTCTTCTAATTTTTTATTGGGCTGCAGCATCTTTGATTAAGTGATTTTTCTTTCATGTATCTGAAGTACTTGTAACTCAAGAAACATTGCAATCTCTTCTCTTTCTCCCTCTTTTCTCCTCTCCCTCATTAATATATTTTTCTGTGGTAATTGTGGTAATTCTTCCTTCTACAGAATGCTAAAAAAAATTATGAAAAACTAGAGAACCTCAATACTAGGAACTGTATAAATGCTGTCTTGTCAGGTTCACTGCTAATGCATTGGAGCTGTGTTACAAATAAGTCAGTGATTTTTAACTCAGGGAGGTGCTGTCTGGAATCAAGAGGACAAAAGACAGGGTTTGGATGGGGAGGGCAACAAACTTAAACACAGGAGGTCATCAAAGGTGTTGAAAGGAGGCAGCTGACAAAGGAGCACATCCCTTACATGTTCTCCCAGGCCTCACTTGCCTTTCACAGAGAGTTCATACAATTGACTGAAACTGTGATAGATTCCAAGCAAACATCCCTCAGCCCTGCCTGGAAACAGAAGTTTCTGGAACAGAAACTGCAACTGGAAACAGTTGCTCCTTGTGCAGATGTATTCAGCAAGACCCTGTCAGTAAATGTGCTCTACGGGAGATGCTGAGGTCAGGGGAGAGGGTGTCCTGAGGCGTTCATGGCTTCAGACTGGCTGTCTCTTCACTCACTCTCTGCAAGATTCACCAAAATCAAGGCTCTTCTGTAAGTGATCCAGAGGTTTGGTGGCACCAGCATGTGCAGTGACTCTGTGTGCCTCATTGAAAACAGGACTCCCACGTATTTCTGAGGGATAGAGCTGATGCTCTTACATCTCTATCCTCCATATCTCAGGTGGCACCCTGGAAAAAACAGGGAACTCTGTATTGAGAGGGATGGGTAACTACAGCAATAGTGTCCTGCTCATGCCTGACAGACACATCAGCTTCTTTCTGAATACCATAAAGTCAGAAATGGGCAATTACGAAAGGCCTCTATCTAAGAAAGGAAAACTTCCTCTCTGTGTTTTTTTTGTTTTGGTTTTGGTTTTTTTTTTAAGCATTATTCTGCAGATGACTGCCGTTTTAGCTGTCTCTTGCAGAATCCAGTAGATTTCCATTTACGTGAGAAATACCACCTGTTATTAACGGCTAAGCTCTTATACCTAGAAGCATACAGATATCCAGTCTGTGGAGGGCAGGAATTCTAAAATTTGGCAGTTGCATTTGTAACGTAGTATTTTTGCCTGTCTATTGGTGAAGGAACAGCAGACAGGAGATAACCCTCATGATTACACTGCTCACAGCATCTCTGCTCTGTGCCTTTGAGATGGAGGCTGAACCTGTGGTTCTCACTCATTTCTCAGTCCTATGTCAACATATCTTCTTGATCAGCCATGCTTACTAGAATATGTGGACATACTATGCTTCAAAACAGTCCTTTGAAAGGGAAAACTATTGCTCAGCTGACCACTGGAACAAAGAAAAATGTGTAGGTATACCTATGGGTGCCCCTCCACACACATATATATATATATGTATATATATCAACCATGATGTAGCCTTTCCGTCTGCTATAGCTTAAACATAGTTGTGAAGATTAAATTAAGCAATTGTTAATATTTGTTAAAATAATGGATGTGCCGCAATACAGATGGTTCCTCCAACTAGAGTAGTACAAAGTAAACAAGGTTTTTGCCCATCCTGTGGTCGCTGAACCTCTGCTTCCAGACGTGGGACAATGAGCAAGCCTGGTGTGTAGATACGCTGTGGAGCTGACAAGGTAAATCCTAGAGAGAGAGCACAGCTCCAACAGAGCAGAGCTGGCTGGTGTTCAGCCACTTGGAGCAGAAGCATCTTGGCGAGGAAGCCTCTCTGCAAAAGACTGTGCATAGATATAAAAAATAAACACAGACAAACTCAAATACATTTTAAAAGTGCTTTATTTTCAGCTGTGATCCTGAATTTTTTCTTATTGATTCATTTATCCTTGTCTACTACCTCCCACACAATTTCTCCCCCTCCTCACATGCTTTCAGCCTCTGAGTTGGAGTAGTTTCATGTATTAGGAATTCCTACTGTTCATGTACTCATATCTGCTTCCTATTTTTCAGGTTCTTTCTCAAGTCTTTTATACAGTGCTTTAATATAATTTGTGTTGCTCTTTCTTTCTTTCTTTCCAAGAATATCTCTTTTTAATTACTGTCAATGCTGTCATATATGCACACAATACATGGAGGTAAAGGATTATTGAAGCTGAGTTATGCCAAAGAGTGAACCATAATGAATTCTGAAGCCATGGAAGGTCTTTTGTCTATTGTAGTCTTGCCTATGCTTGAAGATTTTTATTATAGATGTCACACAATATGTGTTCAAAAAAGTTCAAAAGCATTTAAATCAAAGGATATATGTGCTGCTTAATGTTTGGGATGTACCAGACACTTCTCTTAGAAAACTTACAAGAGTTGCATATGCAAAGCACCCAGAAAAGAGGCAGAAGAGCTCCCTTCAATGAAAGGAAATCATCACTCTGTCTCCATGACCTTGTCTTTGCAGCTGTACTGCATGAATCTTTTTCTTGATGCTTCAGTTTTCCTAATCATTGGAATTGTTCTCCCTAGAG
Organism: Pterocles gutturalis; assembly: GCF_000699245.1. Lineage (NCBI taxonomy): Eukaryota > Metazoa > Chordata > Aves > Pterocliformes > Pteroclidae > Pterocles > Pterocles gutturalis. Next base: position 34,478 of record NW_010138212.1, on the reverse strand, counting down.
TGTGTGATGCATTTAGAGTGCTGGCAAGACTTTACAAAAGCAACTAATCATTACTTATGTGGGGTTGTTAAACACAAAGGAGACAAACCTGGATGATAGAATGAATTTGATACATCCAGTCAAACATTATTTATCTCCTTTACTCTAAATTAATAATTAGAAAATGAAATTAACACCATTATGCAGCTGAGGACTAAAATTTGACTTGCGTTAAACTTGATAAGGACTAGAGGAATGCATATTCAACCCAATGTGTTATTGCATTTATTTTCCTTTTGGTGAAGTATGATGTTTCCTTTACAAAATTTCATTTTTTTTTCATAGCCTCCTAAAATACCACATGATCCCTTCCTTGGTTCCCTTTACTGTCCAGGTGCTAGTTCACACTTGTCAATGAGAATATGACATGAAATTCTCTGGGACACCAGCGTGTTGTCCCACTTCAGAAGGCACATTGTACCAAACCAGTTCTAAAACGAAAAAGCAGTCTTGCATAACTAGTTAGGATATTTCTGAGGAAGTTACTTTTGTTTGAGACTTCCGGTATATTGGAGTAAAAAAGGACATTTTGTGGGAAAAGCTTGTTTTTGACAAAATTTTCTGATCCAGGGTTGAAGTTATGCTTGAGGAGGTAAAATTTACTTTGTGGTGAGATATGTAATTCATTCTGGTTTATGGAAAGTCTTCAGTATTTAGCAGAGATCCAAACCAGTAGAGTAGGGATTTTGACCTGGGGCTGTCTACAGGCAAGATAAAGAGCCTAATAATAAGGCAATTAGCAGTTATTCGGAACTATCAAAAAGCTATCTTTCTGATATGAAATTTCATTCTGGGGTGAAGCCAGCAAAAAATTGAAATTCTTCACTTTTCTCATTAAATAAAGGTCTTGTTTTCTTGCACTGGCTAGTTCTGAACACAGAACAACTTCTTTTTTTCAGAGTCTTTCAGTGCTGGGACATAACATTGAGTGATCTTTACACAGAGCTACTGAAAAAGTGGAATTCTTCCCCAAGATGGATCTAAGGGAAAAAATTAAATAAAAAACCCCAAAGAAATAAAGACTGCCACTTTGGCAGTGGAAGCATAGGGTGACCAATCACTCCAAGCATTAAAGTAATTCTCTCTGTCCTCCCTACCACCAGTTTTTCTGCTTTTGTGTATAGGTCATGTTGTTGCCATTTTTCGTGAAGGACAAGTTTCCCTGGCTAGGTTTATTTCTTTCAGATCTGAAACTGTTAGGTCTCCAGTGAGACGTCAAATGAGTAGTTTACGTGATGAAGACTTCATGTCCTGGCTTATCTGTAAGCGCTCTGAAAAAGGCAGTTCTAGAGATGTCCTGTCACCAGCACCACAAGAATGCCAAGGGCTGGTCATTGGCATTCAACTCATGGCAATTCCAGTGAGTACTGTGTTGTGCTCTGCAGCACTGAAACTCTGTGTGTCATGGTCTTTTGCTACCAAAAGTTCTCCCTTGACTCGTCACCACCAGCTGCTGTGGTTTAGTATTTTTAATATTATATGACAAATACCAGCCAAGAGGTAAAAGCAGATGTTCCAGTTTTGTCAGTGTACAACTTACAGTCCTTTCATAAATCACTAGCAAAATCCAGAGGACTACACAAGTTAGATTTTCAAAGTGTCCACATTTTGGAAATCTTAATTTCCCACACCCTGTGAGATGTACCCCATAACTCAGGTATCTAAAATCATAAGTCCTGGTGAAGTCTGTAGCATCCTGCTCAGAGCTTAGGTTCCTTAAAAATCACACTTCCCGCTGGACCTTGAACAATGCTGTCTATATGTGACAGCAGATAAAGGTGCGTGACATTGACACAGCAGTATAAATTAAATTAAATATTTCAGCAGTAGTCCAACTGATTAAGAAAATCAAAATAGCACAAATTTTAGTAAAAAATGATGTCTGAATCAAAAAACACTTAAAAAGAAGTAGTATAGACCTCATTAAAACATCTGAGAAAAGTACCATGCAGCAGAAGTCTCACAGGTAGAGGTCAGAAATGGTTATCAGACCTCTACAGAAGTGGTGTCAATATTGGCAGTGGAGTTAGGGAAAAATCTCACTCAATTCTGCATTACTTCAGAAATCACTGAGTGATTTATATCTCCATTGCCTTCTTCTCTTGGCACGTTTATGGACAAGTCAAAACCAGACTGACCTTAAAACCAAACAGTCTCCGCATTGGGAAGGAACAAATGACACTACGTCACAGATTTGTAGCAGCTCTCATATTGATGGATTACAAAGCCGCCTTGCAGATTATACATGCATTAGTCACTTTAGCCAGCCTTGTCTTGTAATTCCACTGTGACAGAAAGCAAGAACAGAGTGATCTACTCAGCATTCAAAAATGCAGATGGAACTGGAGTTATTGAATTAGTTTGTTCTTATAGCTGTGAAGTGTGACATGGGATTGCTGATTAACATACATGATTAGGCCATTGGCAGTGGCTCTGCATATGCTCCAGTAGTGACTAAAAGAATGAGAAAATGCTTCCTAGCACAGTGAACAAAGATGTTGCAGTCCTTTTGTCATGTAGAGCTTCTGTGTTTGGAGCTTCTACCTACAGTGCTGCAAGAAAGCTGGATCTGCCCTAGAAGGTTGTGCTGCTGAAAACATTGCAAAGTCAGTAATAGTTGTGTTGTTAAAAGTTTGTGAAGTAGAAGTGAATATGGGACAAAAAATATGACAAGCCTGCAAGTATAAATTAGGTTGCTACATATTATGGTTCACATCAGCCACTCTTAAGAAATGAGGTCTGAGTCAGAAATAGGAGCTTCACTGAAAGCATCCTTCTCAAAAGAAAATGAGAGGAATGCAGCAAGATGAATGACCAGTCATTTTGACTACATAACAGAAGTAGATTTCAGAGAATTGTTCTTTCCTCACTTTTATTTCCCTTTATTATTTTCACTAAAAATGAAAGAAAATAATAAAGGGAAATAAAAGTGAGGAAAGAACAATTCTCTGAAACCTACTTTTCTGACACGTGCCCTCATACTTTCATAAATGTGAAACCTATATCTCAACTCAACTTCATCAATTACATATAAAGGACAAATGGTACAGAGCTTCAGTATTTTTTAATCACTTCAGTTGACTCATCCTTGAAATGAACTCAGTGTGTTCCTCACAGTCCGGTTGTGATTAACCTGCAAGAAACTAAAACTCACTAGACAGAGATACATATAAGAAAAACTCATCTGAAGTCAGTGCCCATCGTCTAACTGACTACAATGGTTAGTTATCTGCCAGCATCCTCTTCTAAGGATTGCCATTAAAATGCTAAAGTCTTTTTGTTCTCTTCTTTTGAATGTCAGCCAAAATTTTCACTTTGTGCAATTTTTGCAAATATTTTAAGCTATTCATTTCTGGGTTTTAGAAAGAGAATATTACACAGATGTGAGGGCATTAAACCCTGAGACACAATCCCCTGTTGCCAAATTGTCTCTCGTTCTGCACTTTGCATTTGTTCCCTCTCAGGAGCCAACTCTGTTGGTTTTCAGCACAAGCTCTTTTGAACGCTGTCTCAGGTTGGCATCCTGCTCCTCTCTACAGAACACAGTGCATGTAGGATTTGTCTGTGAATGGCAATACACTGAGAAAGGGCTGCATCAACCTCAGCAGTGCTGCATGCTGACACAACCAGACAGCTTTTCCTACCAGAGCCAGCCTGATCAGAACAAACTTTGTCCTGAACAGGGCTCTACCAGACATGTAACTTTAAATTGTGCACTTGCAGTGGTTTGCACAGGTTGTTCTCCTCTGATCAGGACCTAAAGAAAGAGTCTTTATTGACTCTCAGAAGTGTATTTTCAGAACTGCCTCAACACAAGCCAAGACTTTGTGTCTTGTCAGTGTGGGTGTTCCTGAACTTGTGCTTGGGAGGATGATAGGGGTGCAGGGTGCATGCACTCAAAACAGACAAGTGGCAATCTAAAGCTATCTGTGGTGAAACAGCTGTAAGTGAGAACCTGTTTGTTTAAAGGCAGCTAGAGAAGACATTTTCACAGTCAGGTTGGATGAGACTTTGAGCAACCTGATCTAGTGCAAGATGTTCCTATCCATGGCATGGGGGATGAACTAGGTGATCTTTAAAGGTCCCTTCTGACTCAAAACATTTTGTGATTCTGTGGTTCTATGATGCTGGTTACAGAACATCTTTGCATGCTGTTGGCCTAGGTGCTGCCATGCCTTTATCTCAGCTGCCTGAGAGGCCATCAAGGCTGGGAAGGTCTTGGCACTGAGCAAAAGTATCTGTCACTTAGAAGGTGTCTATGGAAAATCATGAGCTTTTCTTCTAGACAGGATTATCAGCTTCATGAGGGGAGAGGTATATCAGAATGAAATGTGCAGAATGAAAGAGAAAAAGGGAAACACATTGTAAACATTGCAGATTTTATAATGATCATATGAGACATCAGCCTTTGCACATTGCCCCTGCTCTTCTTTCTATGGGACCATGTAATGGCAGCTCCAGTAAAAAGGAGGACAGCATGTTGCAAACCATCATGCATAGGGAACTTGCAGTTTCTATTATGAAACACAACTTTGTTTTCTTGCTATTCTTTGTTTTCTATTAGTTTTTGTCATGTAGAAAGGGTGATAAAACATGTGTTCCATCATCTTAATTTGATAAGCTATAAATTCTAAACCAGAAGTTTATACCTTTGATCCACTGCTTACAGATCTGAAAGCACAGACTCTTTTGCCTAGGGGCTCATGCTGTTGTTGCCAGCCTACTGCAAGGCACTGAGGGCATTTCTGTACTCCTAGCACTTGCTCAAATATCATGTTGAAAGTCCATTTGCAAATTTCCTCTCTTGCTCTGAGATTAGCTCTTCAAATCAGGTTGTGATACTCTGGTTCCCATGAAGGTCCCTGTCATAGGAGAAGGACCTTCTCCCATTGCTTTTTTTGCAGCAGCTTCTGAGCTAAAGGAGTTTCCCTGGGAGAGCTATAAAATATTTGCACACCTTAGAGTGCGTCATGAGAAAACCTGCGCCTCTTTGCAAAGTACATGAAGTGCTGCTTATTTCTTCTTTACTTATTTCCCTGGGGGCACTTTTTGTACTGGGGATTCTTTAGATGGCATTTTCTCCCTTGCTGGCAAAACACACTTCTTAATCCTCATCTCATTTCATGCACAATGAACAGACAAACCTTCACAAAACGAACATCGCTACCTACTTCACAAGTAGCGTAGATATTTGCATATGTGAAAGGCCAGGCTTAGACCTTCTTAAGTGCCTTATTTTGAAATACTGTGAATTGCCCACATTTTTTAACCAGCTTCTTCTACATTTAAAGTATTTCAGAAATGTTACGAAGGAGGGCACATTCATTCCCATGCTGCCAGCAGATGGAAAAATTAAAATTGCTATTGTGTCAGAACCAAACAGAAGCTTGAAATAATTCTTTAGCCTTAGTAAATACAGTGAGAATTTCTGTGTCTATATACAAATTTATAAAGCCCATGGGCTGGATGAGTCTTGAAAGAGCTGTGTTCTAATCCAAACAGCTCCTTCTGTTAACCCGGGAAACATGGCTTTAATCCTTTTTTCTTCCCATTTGGTATATCTGGTTTGTCAGAATACAGATTTAACTGTCTAACAAGGGCATACTGGAGCTGCCTCAGAACTTTTAAGTGTTATAGCACAACAGGGAAAGAAAAAGAGAAAGGTAAAAGCAACAGTGATAGCATCTGTGTTTGTGATGTGAAAACCTGGGTTTCATCTTTTCCTTCTTTTTAGCAATATGTATTAGTCACTATGTTCAAGAAAAATTATGAGTAGAAAATGAAATTAGGGATACAATCTGCATTTGGGATTTGGCAATATGTTAGCGTAGAAAATAATTTGCAGAATGCAGTTGAACTTCATTTAAGAAGAACATGTTTTAGAAAAAATAATGAATATTGTTCAGGAACATTGTATAACCAAGCCTATCTTAAACTATATAGTTTAAGTCATTATTCTGCTATCTTTAAAATGATATGGATCTTTCAGTCCAGTGAATGAAGTCTTATCTCCTGGCAATATAAAACACTGCACTGATTGATTAATCATGATGTGATCAAATCATTGTGAAACTTGTGTGCTGTGTGTGTTAGAGCTCTCCAGCACTATTTTAAAGTAGTCTATCAACCTTTCTGTAGAAAGATGGTATTAATTTCTGCACACTATGCTTCTTGCATCCTTCATTTATTACCTTTATCTCAGGCGTCCTTTAATTTCAGTGTATGATTTAACAGTAAAGTAATGAGTTAACATTTTACCTAAGTTGTTTTTACGGACTGCTTCTGTTTGTTTGTAGTCATAAACATTGTAACCAGCAAACCCAGACTTGCTACTTTAATGCTCATATTTTCTTTTTTCCTATTATAAACTTGGTTTTAGTTTTCACAGTTTCTGGCTCTGTGGGTTAACTATCAAACTTCCATCAATGTACCTCATAGCAGGGTGAAAACAAAGTGAAAAAAAAGCATCACTGAAACTAACTGGATAAAATTGAGAAAAGGAGTCTGATGACAGTGAGATAAATAAGCAACAGTGAAACATTTTAGAGGTGATGACTTCAGGGAAACAGGGAAGACTCAAACCCAGATTGATCCTCCTACGTTGCAAATGCCAACCCAAGGAGCATAGGTTGGGTACCCAGTTGTTCCACAGACCCCTTACAGTGGAACAGGTCAGTGCAGGAAGACCACCAACACCCCCAGTAGTTGAGACAGTGCCCTGAGATCTGAACAGCTTCTGTGGGTCACCCTATGCACACTGTGATGTGCTCAGTACTATCAGAGACAACTTGTTCTCCAGAGTGTGATCAGTGGGAGATGGTGAAAAAGGCCTGCAAAAACATCTTAAAGGAACCTCTGAGGCTTTGTGAAGATCGTGGTTTCTGGTCTGTTTGGTAGTCCGTAGACAGACTGATGAAAAATTCCGCTTTTCTTGATCTGACAAGATTTTTGCTTTGACTGTAGATTCAAAATATTAATTCATCACCTTGGTGATCTGTGAAGGTTCAGGGGAATCCTGATTTGGACAAAAGGTTGAGGATAACCTGATTCACTAAGTGAATAGTCCAACACTATGACTGCAAACACCAGAAATAATCACCCAATGGACTTCATATTTGTTTATTTTACAGATTTAGCAACTTATTCTCCTTCTTCCCTTTAACTCTATAATGAAACAAAGGATATTTCACAAAGGAAGACTTATAATATTTCCTGGTTTTGCTATCTTACTTAAAACAAGCTTTTCCAGCATATATGAAATAATGATTATTCTGATACAAGTAAGATAGAAAAGAAAACAAGGAGGAAGTTCAAAGCAAGTCACTCGCTTTTAAATGTAATAGGAGAAATATACTACAAAAGCAACCCTAGTCCCTAAAAGTGCTCAGAAAGTATTAACAGCAAGAATGAAGCTTCTACCATTTCACGTTCTTTTTGCTACATGCCAGAGATTCTTTGGAATGTACCCAACAGAAAAAAATATCACCATACTCAGTGGAAATCTAATAAGGTTTTCAGTCTTTCAGAAGTTCAAAACTGGAAAAATAAAATGAATTCACTAATTTCACCCTCAGACTTGACTTTTGCTCATATAAAAAAAAAGCAAACAACCAAACCACAAACCCCTAGCTAATTCAATACTTATTAATTTCTGCTATTGCAAAGGCCCGCTGAAATTGCAGAGGGATTTTGGGTCAGAAACTGGGATTAATTTTTTGCTATTGTGAGCTATTTTCCTGTGTTGTGCTGTGCCCAGCTCCTTGTTTTGCTCAGTCTATCATATTCACGATGCTAGAGTTTGTCCTTCTCTAAACAAAACATTTCAAAAGAGGGAAAAGAGACTACAGAATGCTTTTAATGACCTCATGGTAACCGAACTACTGACATTTGTTAGTCACCAAACAGTAACTTGTGGTCTTCACCTTCCCTTTTGACAATATTTTTTGTTTTATATGAATGTACTTCTTTTGTTCTACTGTGAAGAGTTTTGTATGATTTCCACACAAATAAAAGCAGAACTGATTTTTTTTTTTTTTTTTTTTTTTTTTCCTGACAGGTAAGCTGTATTTAGTGTGAATTTTGTTGATAGCACAGCAGGATCAAGGCTTAGATAAAATTAAATCACAAGGATGAAAAGCTCAATGGAGGTTAGAGATTGAACAAGTAAAGGAAAGATGATATTTTTTATGCTAAGCTACTTTGAATTCTCAGAAGCAGAGAAGAGAACTGTGTGTCTGAGGAAAGAAAAATTAGTTCTGGATAAAGCTTCTACAGAAATCTCTGATGTCCTAGAAGTAGAACAGTCTCCAAACTCCTTGCAGACAAGTTTCACCTGTAAACATGTACATTAAATGTTGCACTCTGACATCCTTCCTCACTTTTTCCTCACCCATAATACATAATGCTTGGCCTGAGTAAGGGTGGTAGAATCAGTTTTTTTAGTGGTATCATTTTTTTCAAGGAAAAAGTGCTCTAAAATCATCCTAGTTTTACATAAGGTTGTTTCCCCCCCCCTCACTGATTTATGAAAAAGTAATAAATAAACAAACAAACAAACTCTGGTTTATTAGGACATAATCCAAACATTCAAATAACCCTTCTAACACCACAAAACTGACAAAGGGTCTCTTAAGCTTTCAGATGAAGATATCTGAGCATGCTAACAATGATTACTCTTCTGGAAAGAAATCAGAAAAGTCAGTCAGGGAAGATTTCAGGACTATAAGCATCAGGGCAGGTAGAAGAAGAGCTTGATGGGTTCTCTGCAGGAATACTGCATGTTTTATCTGCACAGGAAGGATCAAAGTTTGAGAAAGGTTTAGGTTGCCCTTCAGAGCTGGAGATCAAAAGCAACCCAGCCTGGGTATCCTCTGTTAAAGAGAGGAAGGGCTGAAGGCTGAGGGCTCAGTGATGGCAAGTGCCTGCCCTTCCTTAGCTCTGACACTGTGTGCCTTTTTCCACTTGATACCTTAGGTAAACATAATTAAATGCAACCTGAAAGGATGCCAGTAATTGATTTCAGGCATTGTTAGGTAAGCCGTCTATTTTTAGTCTTTTTTTTGGGGTGTGTACAACAAATCGATGACACTTTGGCTGTCTTTAAAGCTACTAAAAAAATATGGAAGCTATATATAGATAGCCGGACTGCCTGCTGATTTAAACAATGTCTTGCTACTACTTTAGTCTCAAATTAGAAGTATTGAGATCTGGTGGCTGTCCAGCTCTGTACATTCTCGAACAATGTCTGCAGTATAATGCGTTGGGTGTTGCTCCTTCCCTGCAGAGTACCGTGACTTGGGGGCTTTGAGTTCCTGGAAAGGAGCCTGGGAGCAACACACTATGCGTAAAGGGAGGCCAAATGCTCCAGAGAGCTGTGTCATGTGGAGCAAAGTGGGAAAAAATGCTTTGTTTTATTATGAGATTCAGGCTCTGAATAGGCTAACAAACCCCTGAAGGACAAGAGGACAGACAAGGTTATTCAGAAACCAGCCCCACCATAGTACACAGGGCACATGAGGCTGAGGCGTGCTAGCTGCTCTATGTTTAGTCTTTCCTCCTCACTTCTTCCAAAGACCTGTGTAGTGTGGACTCAAGGGCCTTTATATGTTTTTTTACCACTGTATCCTGTAGCAACCAGCACCCACTAGATACAGCCCCCTTGGAGTGCCAAAGGGTCAGAAGGTAAAAATTTTGTAAGAAAGAACAAAAGAAGTTTGTACATCACAGAGGGGTTTGTTTGCTAGTTAAAGGGGACATGTCTCATCATGGAAAATTATGAGAAAAAGACATAAAAGTATTTAAAAAGTAGTTAAAGACCAAAGTTGAGGTGTCAAAACCAAGCTTAGTTCTTCCCTGGAGTGCTTCAGGGTATCTTACCTTCACACTGACAAGCAAGAATCTTAGCAAACTATACCAGCATGTTCTGTTATTAAGACTTGTACCTTTTTCTTTGGTGTGATTATTGACCTTTGTCAGGCACAGGTGTAAAAGTGCAATCACTTGTGCTTAATGCTCTACTGTACAGAAGTCTTTGATGGTAGGGATCATGTACTGTTTCTCAAATACCAGAACAGATATTACTCAAGAAAATGGCCCTATTATTGTTAATCAGGACTGAAGAAGTCTACTTTTAGATGTGGTACACTGAAATGTTTATGGGGAAATTTTCCTCAATCAAATGAGAAAAAAGAAAGAAAGGTTTTGGAAGCATCTTTCTTTGTTTTCTTCCTCTCAACTGCCAGGAGTAGTTTCTTTAATAGAGTACATTTTAACTAAAAGATCAGTCTGCTTCAGTAACTGTTCAAAAATAGGAACAGAACAAATAATCTCATTGTTATGGTCTGCTCTGATTAGGGGTGATGAGGAATGCTGACTAGAAGTTTTGCATCTGAGTCTTTGCTGAATGTACTGATGAAAGCACAAAGTGGTGTCAGCTTGTGAGTGGCAGTGAATAGCAGTCTGTGCTCTGGTTTCTTTCTTTACTTAACTAAACTTAAACACATAAGATCTTTAGATTTCTACAAGAGATGTCCTGTTCAAACTGTTAAAACAAAGAAAAAATATTTTTTTCCCAGACCTTAAGATTTTTGTGTTAATTGGCCACATCTGGCTATGCCATTCAGGCAGAAATATCTCTGTGGTGCTTAGGGACATGGTTTAGTGAGTTAGGTGGTGTTGGGTTGGACTTGATGATCCTTGAGGTCTTTTCCCACCTTAATGATTCTATGATTCTATGATTCTATGATTAAGAACACTTCTATTTGCCTGCTGGTCATATCTGAGAATGCCTCTAAACAAGTGAAATGTTCTAGTGTTACAATTTTTAATGCCTGGTATCTCATAATATATATTCTTTGCATTATCTTTGCATTACTATCTTTGGATAAATATACATAATGGTCCACATAGATATCTCACACAATTGATTCTTGCTGAGATTCTTTAATTCAGTCACCTTTTTCTGGACCAGTAAAGATAATGATGGTTTGTGTTCTTTAGACTGCTTCTGGTTTATATTTTTGATTAGGCTACCAAAAGATGCACTTGACCACTGTTATTTTTACAAGTCTACTGTTGTCTTGACCCCTCATATGTTCACAGCTTTACCCTTTACCCTCTGTATGGCATTTTATGGTCAAATCTCACAGTTCAGTGAAATGCAGCTATGTGCTGAGCTTTCCTTTATAACATGATAATACATTGACCAACCCCAGTCCAGTAAAGACCCAGTACAGCTGTCATCCAGGGTGTGTGAGAGTTCATGACCCCATAGCATTTTCAGTGTTTTAGTTTCCTGTCTGTCACTGGGCTGTATTGAGGGTCTTGGATTCTGTCTGCTGACCTGAAATCTGTTTATATTCATTGTGAAAAAGAACAATAGCCTTTGGATGAGAGCTCAATACCCTTTATCCACAAATGTAACAAGTCACGTTCATTCCTTCAGGCCTAAGGAGACTTCGGAGTTTTACCACAAGATGGAACAGTTTCAACTGGATGGATGGAAAATAATTCATTTTGTAGCCTTTCTTGCAGTGGTTCAGACACTGGCAAAGGAAATCAAAGAGTCCTGCCAAACCCAGGAGAAGATTGCCCTGGGGCATATCACATCCTGCATGAGTGTACTATCTACTTGGTCATTATGGAAAAAGACAGCTGCAACTTCAACAGAGCACAGGTATGTGAGTCTAGAAGAGCATTTCAGACTGAGTCTTAACTGTAAATAGTTGCTTCCTGCAGCTTGGAAATAGACCTCCAAATGTTGCAAAAATATAGGGCTTAGGTGTTCACTTCATATTTTATCTGGCTTAAAAAGTTCCCTAATCAGTGTTTGGACAATTCTGCATCCTGCTCTGAAGTACCTTTTTCTGCCCATGAATAGAGGCCTTTGTGCTCAGGTAGTGGAGTAGGCTCAGACATATGTGTGGTCTAGAACAAAATGAATTAAATTTCATCAAGTAATTTATTAAGATCACAAATGCTTTACGGCAGAGAACACCATCCTTTAACATTACAAGTTCATTGTCCTCTCTAAGGTGCAGACAGCTATGTGTTGAGTTGAGTTGTGTTGTGTTGAAGCTCAGCTTCCACTAGACTGCACTTGCCATGAAAAGCCTGGTGACAAGGGAGGAGAAGTTAATTTAAGATGAACATGAAAGATGGAGGGAGGAAAGAAGACCTTTAAAGTGTTATACTGGTCCTCACTGTGCCCTGATGGATATGCAACACCAACAGGTTACACGTTAATTGTGAAGTCATTCTTGGGGATGGCAGCAACTGTACTTAAAACTTCTGTTTCTGTTGCTAATTTACTTCCAACTAAGAAGAACAAGGTCTACCCATGTATACCTGAAACATCTCATTCAGCCACAGGAAACAAGTTAATGTGAGAGAAATGGAGATATTACATTATCTGCTACAACCATATTAACAAACTCTTCTTCAGAAGGCCAGTATGTGCTGAAGTCAGATACAGGTGGGAGATTTAGATCTATCTTTTTGTGGAAATGATACAGAAAAATTACTGATCTTTGAGTATCCACTCCACTGACAAAGACATGTAGTGTAAAGTGTTCTTCTAATTTGATTTTGGATCATAACAACACAGCTTTCTTCATTTTGAGCATTTCTGTTATTTGATAACATTAAAAAGGTTTCTTACTGTCTCCTTTACGGGTTTTACTGGATGAGAGTTCTACATATCCTCTAACTCTGTTACTTGAAAAATACAGCTGATAATAGTAAAATAAATATTAACTTCTATACTTGGCAGAAGTCCTTTTCTGGAGTTCCCTAGTATGAAATAAGAACTCTTGTGGGAATCATGTTAATTTTTGTCAGGATTGTAGGATTTGATGGAATGCGTACCACAATTACATTTACTTTGTATTCTTGTGTGAGCATGGCATATAAATTTGGGGTTCTCAAAATGCTTTGTAAGCATCAGCCTTGCAACTTTAACAATACTAACGTAAGATGCAAACTCTGATGGTTTTCAGCTTTCCCTTGTTGCCTCTTGGGAGATACTGAGAGAATGAAACTGGCTAATAGAGATGTTCCCTCCACTATGAATTTGCATAGCCTGTGCTTTTAGTCCAAAGTAAAATATCTGATGGAATGAGAGGAGGACTGCAGGATGACTGGGGAGGAGGGGTGAAGGTGTTAGAGCACAGGTGAAAAATACATAGACTTGAGTTTTCAAGCTCTGTCTTATATACAAAATGGAGTCCTTCAAACAGGAAAAAGTGAGTGCATCAGGTAAGTGAATTCTTTACAACAATGGGGAAGAAAAGTTTATTAGAAACGCACATTATGACAACATGTCATGATCACACACCCTAAGTTGGTTCTGATACCACGCTGCTGGGGAGATCTGAGGAAGACCTGTCAGTGTGGCTGTGATAATTTTGTCTGGGTTCTTCAGGTTTCATCCCTTCTGCTTTTTACAAATTGGCATAGCATTCTTGTACTCTGTAGAGAACTGGCTACACTTAAATCTTTTTTTTTTTAGGGAGAGGCTGAATTTTATCAGCTGTGACTGAAACTGTGTTTCCTCCCTCTCAACCTTTTTTTCAGACAGACAAGTCTTTATGATCAGATATACCCATCAGTTTTCCTGACAGTCTCTGTCTGTTACAATGGCAATCATTCCCTTACTTATGAAGATTAAGTAGTGTTTACATACCCTTGTTCAAAAGCCATTGATGGGAATAACCAAAATATAAAAGCATACGTGTACAAGGAGAAAGAATAAAGGAAAAAAATGGAGGAGAAGCTCACAGGTTTCTTAAGATGTAACCCTCAACCCTAAATGTGTAAGATATATTCCTCTTAGTAGGGGAAATAACCTGAGCTTTTTACACACCCAAGTGCTGTCAAAGTCTGGAATTACAGCAGTTAACTGTGTTTTGGGAAGGCTTGTGAAAAGTGCCTTTTTTTGTTTGTAAGAGCATGTTTCTCAAAATGGAAAGGATTAATTCTCAAGAGTTTGTGGCTCTGCTGAAGCAGTGTTGGTGGTGTAATTAGGTTTCTATGTTCTCTTCTCTTTGGAAGCAGAAGTGGAACATGTAAGCCTGCTTTTTGCTACAGTCATGGAGAAGTTAAGGCATATGTATAATTTGCCCCAGGACATTGGAGTGAATGAGCACTAGAGTAAGGAACAAGACGAAGGTCTCTTCCATCTTGCCTTGTTAGACCTTGTTTCCACCATGATGGAACAGTCCTGGGGCTCTGCTCTGGCTTTGCTTTTTAACTTGCACTGCTTACTAGAGACTAGTGCATATGGAAAAATGAAAACATAATTTTCTTTACTGCTATGCCATTCCAGTTCAAGTCTAAATTGAGTAGAGTTAAATAACAAGGTTTTGGTTTTTTTTTTTTCCAGTTTTATCCACTGTCATTCACTATTATAGAGTTTCTATGGGACATATGCATTTTGTAACTATTTCAATGGAAAGTGTAATAAAGGAAATTTGCCAGCATTAAGGGAAAAGAATTCTGGCTGATCTCAGCTACGAATAGCAACCAAACTAACCAACGAAAAGCATAAGAATCACTGGTGTTATGCCAGCACCACAAGTGAGAAGCAGCTTCTGTGCTGAGAAGAGAACAAGAGCAATACCAGCAGCTGTTATTAGCCACAGAAGTGGCCACTGACTCTTCAGAACAACACTTACCTCGAGAAAACAAGAACCAAGAGCCATTAAGAGCATGGGGACAACTGGTCAGTATCCATAGCATTTATTTTTTTCCTCTCTAGAGTAAATAACTATTTAAAAGATCTCAAGTAATAAAAATATGTTGTAGGACAGAATATGCAAAATGTTTTCTAGCTGAGGACACTACAGTGAGGTGTTCCCATCTTAAACTGGTGAGGTTTGCAACTATTGACTCTCATCTTAACTTGATCATGAGCCAAGAAACAATAGTTTATCTCTTCAGTGGTTGAAAGATTTTTCAGAGTTTTGAAGAACTTTATATTAGTCAGAAAACATAACTTACTAGTTTGTGAGACGGGAGTAAATACATCTTTCTTTGCTTTTAAGAGGACATGATTTTTTTAAAACATTATTCTTAGTCAAGATAGGACCTCAATCTTTGTTTAACTGATGTGCAGAGAAAAACAAATCAAATTGAGTTTTGCTAATCTAGCTGTTCAAAAGTTGTAAAAGTTCTCTTACTAAGAAATCGGGTCAAAGTTACAATCTACTCTTTCAACAAAACGCTTTGTGTCTTTTAATTGATGCCCTGGGCAGTTATGAAATGCAATACAGTATTGAAATTGAGACTGGTAGTTTCACTCAACTTTTAGGCTTAAAATAAAAGCTGCTACTAATAAAGACATTCTAAAAAAAAAAAAAAAAAAAAAGCCAAATGAAGCCAAATGGAAGGTTTATACTCTCCTTACACAGATTAGACAAGAGCATATGAATAAAGTTCCCAAGACATTGTTTCATCTTTCTCACCAATACATTGGCTTTTAAAAGAAGAAACTTAAAACAGCCATGTGCAAAGCCCCACATATTTTCATAGCTTTCAAAACTAGAGTTTCTACTAACACACTAACTTTGAAATAAATACTGATTCAGCTTGAGTGAAACTTGGAGGTGGTAAAGGGATGCCATTAAACAGTCTATATATCTTGACCTCTGTGGAAATCTGGATTGGCCAATGTCATAGAGGCCAAATGGATGAGTGGCTTGTCATCATTCAGCAGTTCTGCCACAGTCTTCTGGATGAAATACTGATGAAATACTGTTCAAGTGTGTGTTATCACAGCTTCTGACTCAGGAAGGATAAATCACAGGTATGCACAGATTGTTTATTTAATCCTCAGCTTCTGTATCAGGAAAATGGGCTTGTGCACTTGTTCTTTCTTTGTCGGTATTAACCCGACGGTGGAGAAGGAAGAGAGCCCTCTTCATTTGCCATACAGCCGTAATTTGGCCAGTCAAAGGAAGAAAGAATGCAACAGTCTGTCATATAATTAGGCTCTTCTGTGATTAGGAAGGAGAGACTGGAGAGAACAGCAAGAGCAGCAAGAGTCTTATTTATAGCTGAAAGAAGAGAAGAAAGGAGCTTCTTCTATTCATCTTCCATTCAGGATCAATTAAGCATATTTTGATCCCTTGAAAGGTCTTTTGTGAAGCTGTCCTGCATTTCTGTGACTTCAGATGAAATGTCTGTCAGATGTTATTGTTAAAATAGCTGAAGGGAAAGTAATGAGTAGCACAGCCAGCTGCTCCTTGGGAATCTCTCCTGTGGCGGTTATTTTAGGATCATCTCACTTACAGACTATGTCTGCACTGCTGAGCTGGGTATATTACAGTAGCTCTCCGATACAATAAGACCGGCCATTCTGTTGGGATAAAAGCTCAGTTGGGTACAGTAATACAGCTCGAGTAAAAACCAATTGGCTAACTGGAGGCATAAAATTCAGTCCTAGAAAGTAGTATGGATAAAGAGTATTAGCAGAAAACAAACAGGAGTTTCATTCAGTACTCAACTGAATAATTTAATTTTAAATGAAAGTGGTGTTAAAAACAGTAGAAAAGAGTTTAAAGGAGTCTGAAGAATTAATGGACTTTGTAAGGGCCAGTCTAAAATCATTGGCTTGCTGTGCATTTGTATAAACAGAACCGCTGTGAATATGACCTTTTCTTGTGTTCTCAGCTTCCTAATTAAATAGACCTCATTTGCTTGAGGTAAATGGGGTGGAGAAGGGAGGGGAAGAAGAAGTGAGGTATGTGATCAAGAGAATCTTGCTTTCAGAATTGTCTTCAATCCCTCTGATCTGGCTTATGCTGTGATACACTAGTTCCTCTACGCTAGTATACAGAGGCAAAAAACCCCAGCTAAAACAGAGACAGTTCAACACTCATGCTCAAGCGCCTGTTCTCTGTGGTTTCCCATGTACACATTCTTCTAAGTGGAGTCTGGTTTCTTGGATCAAGTAGAAATTGCTATCAGAGACACAGCCACTCTAACCTTTTAAAACAGCTTGTGGACTACTCTTACTGAGTCTGCTGATGGGATGAATAAAGTCTGGATATAAGGCTTCAGTGTCCTAGAATTCTTCCCCCTCTGGCTGACATTTGGGATCTTTGAGAACTTCCTGTCTCCTGAGCCTTTGTGTGTCCTCTGGCCACATTCTGGCTGTGGCTGGAGAAGACTCCAAACCATAAAGTGTTCCTTCCTTCTTCTCATGGCAGGGAAACAGGGCACATGAGCTTGAAAGAAATCACAACACTTCTCACCCAGATCACCTGCAAGCTGGATGTTTTGGGTATGTGTGTAGGATGAATCAACCTGTCCATTTATACGTAGTCAAAACCTCATGTTGCTCCTCTGCTTTGCCCTGGCATGGGCTATGAGTCTGTCCTTTCTGTCTGTACTGTGGATCACATTTTGCAACAACAGACTGCAACCTCGCACAGTGTGCTGTGACTCAGAAACATTTGTTTTCTTCCACGCCCATTCCTTCCTATGTGCCATTGTTCCCATTTTTACACTGTAAAGACCTAAATTTTCCTACTGTTATTTTGATGAATAACCACAAGCCCTAGATACCTAGTTAGGGGAAAAGATATTTTTTTAGTTCATGTTCAAAATTATAAGATATAATGATGTGAAAAGGAATAATTTAATGGAATTATATGGAGCTCCTCCATATGAAGTCAAACTGTGTCCTGAAAAGGGAAAATCTAGGTAGACTTCTAACAACAGCAAGGATTCTCAGTCCTTTGCTGCAGTCTCATAAATGCTCTTCATTTATGAACTGTCAAGTATATTAATTTTCTTTCAATTTAAAATTTCAGGTAAATATTATACCTCAGATAACTCCAGGTTATAATAAAAAACAGTCTTTACCCTCATTCTGCATAAAGTCCCATTTATAATGCACAAAAATAAGTAGAGATAGCTACCACGTTTGTATTTTTTATGAGATTTTCCAAAAAGTAAAGCTTTTTAAGCATCAATTTTATTGACAAAATGCCTGCTGTGTACAAAGCAAGCCTCTAAATTCCATTAAAAATTATTTTCAAATTAATTTAGTTAATATTAAAAATGTTCAATTGCCAACCAGGGTGTACCCTCCCTTTCCTGCCAATAAATTCCTGTTATTGTTGTTGTTGTTGTTGTTAGTATTATTATCATCATCATTATTTCTTCAAAATCACTGGCAATGTAAACTTTGAAATACTGTGCAGCAAGAGAGGGAGAGAAAAATCAGATTTTGCTAGTGTTTCATTTAATACCCACTTTTACTAACATCTACTACACTTCTTTCTCATTCTGCTAAAGTCAGGACCTTGCTGAGGGGTAAAATATGGCAGGTTCATCTTGCAAATTGAGGTCTTAAATTAACCATGTACGTAAATAATTTCAAAGGTGTGTTTCTGCCAGCAAAATTCCATCTAGAATTAATTTCTGGGGAGGAACCAAGAGATCAGATTCAATAGATTTTTTTTTTCCTTCTGCACTGTGTTGGATTCCTGCAGAGGTCTTCTCATAAAGGGACTGTTGTTTCCACTGTTTATTGCTTTCTAACTTAGATGTTCAACATAAGCTGCTAATGTCACTGTTGGTGATCTAATCCCAACCCAGTCTCTTTGGTTTTCCCCATATCTTATCCAGTTAGAAGTTGTTACCTGGGTTTCTCCTAAAAGTGAGGCTTCCTCAGCCTCCTGCAGACGTCTTACCTCTCAGCTGACTTCGTTGAGAATGTTTTTCAGTTCTTCATGAAGTCATGACAAAAATAGCCCACCTCTGAGCAGGCTCTAGGCTATTTTAGGACAAGGAAACTTCAGCAGATCCACAGAAGAATCTTCAGATACTTTATGTCATAAAATATTAATGTGGCAAATAATGAAAAAGCCAGGGAGTTCCTATGCCCACCTGTACAGAATGACAGGTGAAAAAGTGGCAGCAAGAACCAGTTATTCAGTGTAGCTCTGAAATTTCCAGACAGCCTTTACTTCAAGACTTTGATATGATAATTCACATCTGTTGTACCATGGAGTGAGAATTCTTTAAGATAATTAATATTTAGGACTCTTCTGATATCCAAGTACCATGCAATGGCACATTTCAGCTGTAGAACTGAAGGAATACTTTATTATTCATAGACACTGACTTTTTAACTGAATTTGTTGTCTTTTGTGGGGAAAGGAATGGAAACAATTTCTTTTAAGCACTATAATTGTCAACTAGTTTTGCAGATATCCTTTTGTTACAGAGGGAAACAATCAAAAAGACATGTTAACAGTCACTTGTCATGTGGAGCTGAGTCACATGAAGATCAAAGGCAGTCAGATTTAACCTAAAATATATTGGAATATTTTTTTTAAATTAACATTTATCTACTGGTGGAACCTCAGAATTTCTTATGAATGACAAAAAAAAGTAAACATATTCCAAATGTATAGGAAGTTGATGTTGACACCATGGAGAGAGGTGTGTTTCAAGAAATTGTGAAATGTGGTTTAATTTGGGGATTGGCTGAAAAGCAATGAATATCAGTGTGTGAAAATATCAGATACAAAGTTTAGAGTTTTAAAAATGACAAATAGCTATTTGAAGGCACATTTCCTTAAGAAAAAGTTTATGTTAGAAAAATTTGCTGTTTTAAGCTGTTAAAAAAACAGTTTTAGAAAGATTTGGGAACAAAAAGAGAATTTTTTTTTTTTTAACCATTATTAATGAAGATAAGATAAACAACTATTCATCGAGTTCTGGTAAGGCAGAAACTGCAGAGAGTGACTGATATTTCATCAACAATCATTTTGCACAGCCTTGGACTGTAGGATATATTATCTTACAATACAGGCCCTAGGGCCCGAATTTGCTTGATGCTTTTAAGAAATTGCCTGTGGCATGGATTAAATTAAAAACAAACCCTTGAGTTTAGACATGTAGTTAAGCACTTTGCTTATAAAGGACCACAGACACTAGTCACACTGGTAATAATAATTGACAAAGTATTGATTAAAGCATCTGGCAGAGTCATTAAATCATTGATATTTTGTTGCACTCCCTTGCCAAGAAAAGCATAATTGGAGTTTACTCGAAGGCTTCTGCACAAGCTTTACAGAAAGGTGAAAGTCACTAATTAAGACCGTAGACATTTCTAGCAGCTGAAACAAGGTAGTTTCCTCCATCTCCAGCCCATGTGTGTGTCCCTGCCCCCTCCAAGTGCAGGACATGCAGGGGGTAACCCTGCAGGGAAGGCACCTCTGAGGAGCTAGCTGTGGCTCAGATGGGTCTGGGGGATGCACTGGGAGAAGGCTGGGGGGATGGGCAGTATGAGGAGGGGAAGTAGAGGGATGGGATGCAACTGGGAAGAGAGGTGCTGTGGTGGCAGTGGTGGTGAGCAGCTGAGGAGCAAGAGCCCTTTTCAAGGGCTTCCCGAGGTTACAGTGCAGTCCCTGCCCCAGGTGGGTACTTCTCTCTGCCCCTCCTCACCCCAGCCTCCTGTCCCTCTCCCCCAGCCTGGGAAGGGAATATATGTCCTCCCATTTGGTTTTGGCTACTTAGTGAAATGAGTCACCGGCATCACTGCTCTGTAAGGATGGGCCACTGCTCCACATACACAGACTTTAATGTTTCTTATTGCAAGAAATGTGATTAGAGCAGATATTAGGTAAGCCTCTAGCTATGGCAGTAAGATAGTGCAGGCTGGAAAACACTCTAAATTAAAACTGGTCAGAGAGCTGAGCTGCTGTGATCTTTGTGAGCCCTTGGCTGGACTGGTGCTGCCATCCATGAAAGCCAGTGGGGCGTTTCTTCACCATGCTGTAACCACTGAAGTGACATGAACACGGTGTAAAAGAAGCCTTGGCAATGTGATGCTTTTGCCTGTCGTATCAAGTTTCTGACCAGGCTGAGTCTGATGTGGACCTTGCGCACACTATGCATGCCACATTCATGTGTTTGTCACCTGCAAAACAGCAGCTGGGGACCTAAAAGTGGGGGCTCATCTGAGAAAGCCCTTAGGAAAGGAAAGGGAACCGAAAATTTTTATCGACTGGTTCCGTAAAGGCCAGTGGCCAGAAACTGAATCTACCAGATTAATTTACTATGGCAGGTCAGTTTGGAGAAGAGTATGCTGGCTTGCACCTGAAAACTCAAATCATTTTTCAGATTACTGTATTGATGTATAAAGCCAAGCACCATATGAAACCTGAATGCATAGCTGAATGAGTATCCTTGAGAAATATTGTCAGAATGTAGAAAAATACTTTGTATTTCTATGAAATGCCACACAGGAAGGGTCATTCTAATTTATTTAACTCTCTTTTATAAAAAAGAGGAATTTTCTTTTTTTTGAGCAAGGTAATTGTCAGGTGTTTTTTTTAGATACCTTATTCCTCCTACTTGAATGAGAAGAACAGCAAAGAAAAAGCACCAAGGTTGTGGTCATAAGATGTGCATAAGGTGAGTGATAAAAAATGCTTAGACTTCCTTTTCTTACATATCTCTTAGCTTATTTAATGTCTTAGAGTACACAAGGGGCCTTGCAAAGACTGTAGTTTTAGTTGCTAGACTTTTCATTAAACTACAACAGAAAGGAACTTCAGCTAAAGATGATGATTCAGCAAGGCTGTACTTTTATTTAAGACAAGAATTAAGAAGATAGGCTTTCCCCAAATAATTTAAAATTAGATATATACCAGAAAAACTTAGAAACCCCTTGTAAGAGTACAGAGATACAAAATTTTTTAGTGGCCTGCTCTGCTGAGAAGATAATTCTTTTTATTTTGCCATTTCAACTTTATTAAAAATGTATTTTGTTTTTATTTTTAATAAAAATTGTTTGAATTGTTTCTTTTTTTTTTTTTCATGCAATGAATCTTATTTAGTTCTGATATTTTCATTTCTGTCACATCTCCAGGAAGCTTGTGGTTCATATTCTAATACAGAAATAAAACCATTTAACTGATATTTTCATTTTAGTTTTCTAGTTCAGGGGAAGTGTTTCATGATTTTGATTAAATGTTCTCATGATGAAACAGCATGTCATAAAATACCGCTGTGATGGCTCAGAGGACAATTTAACTTGCTCTGTAGTCACCTAATATATTTTCCTGACTACTGAAATTCTGTTCCTGAACATTCCCAAGACTCATTTTATCAAAGCTCACTGAAGCAGTCCCCATCTCAAGCCTGGCACATTTCCATCGTGCCCTAGTTTTTTCATTGCATATGTCCTCCAAGGTATGATCTATTTGGACATCCAGCATCATGTCACCTGCCTTCATCCCAGACACCAGACCAGGAAAAACTCCAGTCTTTATACACCCAGTGCTCTTCCATGAATACCTGTCTCTCTAATATTTTAGTGGGTTTAAAATGTTTTGGGCGACTTTTTCTGCCCATAGGAAAGTTTGTTATCTTTTTGTGGAGCAAAGAGATGAGTAATGAGTCTCTGATTCCTGTGGAGGTTTTTGGGTGTATGACGGCGTGTTTCCCCACCACAACCTGGCCTTTGTCTCCCACAACCCTGTTCAAGACATAACAGCCAGTGGTGGCAATGATGGATGCGTCTGGTCATGATGGCTGCATCTGGCTCTGAGTAGATTGGGGAGAGACCGATAACAACACAATAGCCAAGGACTGTCTTGCACATCTTGCTCAAACAGCTGTGGGCTAGCTGAGCATGCACTAACCAAAATATGGCATGATGCAAATATGACTAGAAGTCAATCATCTTACTCCATAAATAGTGGACAGCTAAGAGCCCACTGAGCTCTCCTGCACATCAACGGCCTGCACACCAAGGTCTCCCCTTGAGTAGGGATGCCTCTCAAGATCACTCCTCGAGGGTGAGAGATTCCTTGCCGCAACAGATTCTCAGTAAGTGATTAACAGCATGCTAAACTATGAAAACTTAGCTAAGTGGTGTAAAGGATTTATTGTGCATATATCATCCTTTAGACACAAACTGTTGACCAAGTCTGGGACTAGGATTGGAACCAGCTGTACCTAGGCTCCTCACTGAGAAGGAATTTAGAGAGCAAGGGGGTCCTTTCTAAACCTTATGACTCAATGGGAGGGTCTCCCTAATAGTTTTGTCTGACCCTGCCCTCTATGCAGTAAACAATGAAGTGTACCTTGCCATTAAATCCTATTAAATCACTGTCGCATCAACCTTTGAACTTTGTTAACTCACTGTTTTATATCAATAAAAGATATTACTGTTTCTCTCATGTAAGTGAAGCACATAACTAACTCTGATTCCTTCTACAGCAGGGTGTGACTGCAATGGAAAGAAGCCCAGATTTGCAAAGGAATTAAAGGTCCCATAATTCCCCAAAGTATTAATGAGCAGATCAGCCAATATTTATGTTCCTAACTCCTACTTAGACAACAGGAGTTTGCTTTTGGTCTTGTCCTGAGGTTTAGTGCCATATTACTGTGTCTAACTTCACATTCAGCAGGCAGAGAGGAGAGCATTCTTCTGCCGGCAGTCTGTACTTTGGTGGAGCCTGGGGCAATGCACTGGTCAATACAGTTGGATTTCCTCTTAATTCAGTGTGTACTGTCAACATCTGAAGTAATCAGTGTCTTTTGCTATTGGTGAAGACACAGATGTCAATCATCAAACTAAATGTGATAAATACCTTGATGGAAATCTGGTTAGTGTAGCAGGTAGTGTTGTGGAGTAGAATATGGTCTACCTAGGAATAGATGCTTTCACACTCAATAAGTAACATTTAAAGGGTCTTGTAGAAAATTCCAAGTTAGAGTTTTTCAAACAATTAGAAAGGCAAGGTGGGCTTTTCATTTCCTCCCCCTTTCCCAGCTTCTCCTTCTGTGTCTAAATTTCACTTAACATATTACTTAAGGAGCTTGAAGTGCTGTATTGAATTCCATATGTTAAGAATATGAGACAAAAGTGCAAAAAATATTTAAAAATATTTTAAATAACAGGGGTGGGGAGAGAGATGGAATGAAGAAAAATCATTAATTTTTTCAGAAGGTTATAGTATTAACCAACCTGGCTTTTTAAAGCAGGTTAGAGGAACGTGTGACATAAGTGACAGACACCAGATGGCTCTACCTCATTAGAAATCAGACTTTTCCAGAGCTTGAGCAGCAGGTAAGGTGGACCTGGGGGAGGGACAGTGATCAAACTCTACCTTGGAAGTAGGGTGGAATGGAATTGTAAAATTGATTTAGTAAGTTTGCACTTTGTTTGAAATACATAAAATTATAGCTGGGGGGGATATAAAATGTGAAGGGTTGAAATTAAGTGAAGAACGTAATTTGATGTCTGAACAGGATAAGAAACTTAATAAGGGAGCAGTCGGAAACTACAGGAAATAGGCAAATTCCTGGTTTAGCAGCCAGATTAGACCTAATTGACCTATTAATCCTCCTTGACAGATGAAGGTTCTCCCAAAAGTAATATTTCATAATTATTATTTTTAATTTAGCTTTTATGGATCTGAAGACATCTTCTGAATGTGAAGTACTCTTGTGCAATTCTGTTGACTCCTAATGAAAACAGTGCAGAATATAAAAAGCAATAAAAGGTAGATGATTATTCTGATGATGCAACAAAAGATCAGCTTTTTGATATGTTTTGATATTTGGGACTAAAGAAAAGATTATGTACCTTACATTTATTCTGTTTGTTATTTCTCGTAGTGTGATTGAAGAACAGAAGGACAGCCATTGCAACCCATTTTGTTATCACTGTGATGTGTTCAGTGGCTTTGTAACACAGATACTGAAAATCTAGGGAACTACATCAAGGCATAACAGTTGAAAAAGGGACTTTCCATTGTGTATGAAAGGAATGAGCAGTTCCAAGGAAACACTGTAACTACAAATACGACATTGCTCCTTGGCTGAATGACTAAGTAGAGTGATGGAATACATGTATAGAACAGATTAAGTATACATTGAGTGTGAATATTTCACAAGCAGTGAACTTCTGTATGATGAGTTCATACCTTTTCATTTTTAAGTATTAAACACCTGCATAGGAATTATCTATCTCGTTTTGAGGAATACATATTTTACTAAAAATTTCCTAGGACACAACTCATCTAAAGTTGAATAACTAGTTAGTTCCTCAGAGCGGCATATGGGAGAGAAAATAGACTCATCTTTGAGCAGTGAGATAGATCCAAACTGAATGAAACAGAAACAAGATAAATCAACTGGACCGTTAAATTGAGTAATTTTGTATTCACTTAGTTGAATCAGCTGACCGTCCTCCTAAAATGCTCTGCTCACCATCACCTAGGGAGCTTACTTGCAAACCTATGCTCTGTGCCTTGAGGACAGTGACTGGGATCTGGAACTAAGTGCCTCAAGCTGAACTGTGCTGACTTTGTTGCACTGGAATTCCTTTTTACTCAGAAGCTAAATGCAAAAATCAAAATTATTTCTGCAGAAAAATTACTGCCTACAACAGTTTCCACATATATGTATATGAATCATATACTATGGTATTTCTCCCCCCCAACTAGAACAAGTAATAAAGCTAGAATGAAACCCTGCTGTGTTCAAAGATATTCTACTGGAAATCATGTATCTCTAGTGGGTGGAACACAGTTGCATGTACTAATAAATAAGAAACGTGAGCTGTTTTAATAATGTCTGTTGCTTTCTCGTGAACTTCCAGGCTTGTGCAGGGCTTGCCCCTGCTCCCAGCTTGGCCCCACAGAGGCAGCCTCACTCCTGCTGTCTTGGCAATTTATTTCTTATTCCCAGTGGTTAGGTTTCTTCTCTCACCCTCACAATGCTTTGCACGTGAGCTGGATTTATTACTGATGATGCAGTGCTAGGCAGCTTGCTAACTCAATGTCTACAGGAGCCTTTCTATTGCTAGAGTGATTACTCAAGGCACAAATAAAAGGATTCCTTTTAAAATCTGACACTAGGGTATTTTTATTAATTGGTAGAAGAATAATCTAGTGTTTTAAACCAAACAAATATGTATCAGGATTATATAATGTCCACTCTCTTTTTTCTCTGAGTAGTGTCACACAGTTAAAATCAGGAAATTAATTATATTTGCTTCTAGGACTAACATAACTATGAAAATATAAAATTCCCCTGAAAACGACTTGAAAATAGCAGAGCTTTCATTTAATTCCTCTTCACAAATACTTTTGAATATGCTCTCACATGTAAAGTTGTTGTGGTTAACCCCAGCTGGTAAAACATCAACCAGCCACTTGCTCAATCCCGTCCAGTGGGGTGGGAGAGAGAATTGGAAAAGTAAAAGTGAGAAAACTCGGGGGCTGAGATAAAGATGGTTTAATAGGAAAAGCAAAAGCTGCCCGCACAAGCAAAGCAAAGCAAGGAATTAACTCACTGCTCCCCATCGGCAGGTAGGTGTTTATCCCTCTCCAGGAAAGCAGGGCTCCATCACATGTAACAGTGACTTGGGAAGACAAATGCCATCAATCTGAATGTCCCACTCTTTGTTCTTCTTCCTGCAGCTTTCTGTTGCTGAGCATGACACCATATGGCATGGAATATCCCTTTGGTCAGTTGGGGTCAGCTGTCCCAGCTGTGTCCCCTCCCAACTTCTTGTGCACCCCCAGCCTCCTCACTGGTGGGGTGGTGTGAGAAGCAGAAAAGGCCTTGGCTCTGTGTGAGCCCTGCTCAGCAGTAATGAAAACATCCCTGTGTTATCAACACCCTTTCCAACACAAATCCAAACCATAGTCCCATACTAGCCCCACAAAATTAAGAAAATTATCTCTATCCCAGCCAAAACCAGCACAAAGGTTTAAAGATCAAAGTAGACTTATATTCTTTAATGCTGCTGTCAGAAGATGAAGTAATAGATAAAGTATCATAATTTCGACAAACACATTCCTAGAGATGGTCTCTCAAGCAACCTATCTGCATATGAAACTATATCTGAGTTTGAAGGAACTTAAGACTGACTCTGACAGAAGAAGCAGTCACTGTGTGTTTCAACAGGCCAGATTCAGACTCATTATTATCTGTCCATGTTGGCTTTTAAGGATGCCTCTTCTGTGTGGGACCTGAAGAAGGGCACATTTTCCTCTGTTTGTTTCATCACATACAACTATTTCAGTCATCTAGTTAGAGTCATTTCTGCCCTGCAGATGTAATCTTACCTCTGTCTCTAGACTGCCGAGGTCAGAACGGCACCATCTCTAACCTCTCTGCTGCTAACAGATAAGATAGATGCACCTGTTCCTTGTAGTAGGACTGCAACAGTCTTCAGAAATCTGCTGAAAACACCAGGCAGATTCCTGGCAGGAATTATCAGGCAGTTCCTCAGTGAACTTTGCATTTTGTAGAAGCAATTTCTGCTTCCAACTCTTAAGTTTAACTTCTATAATAAATATATAATTGACTCTGATAAAGATGGGCAGCTGGCTGTAGGGTGGTGTGTGTTCTAGAGCTCAGTGGCTGAGAGGGCAAACTGTGGACTTCTGAATTTCCTAAAGCAGAGAAAAAACCTGAAAAGATGGCTGAAAAATGTTAAATCCCGCACACAGTACAAAATTAATATAAATCACACTCCTCAGAAGGGTGCATGAATAGGCAGATGCTATAGAGGGTAGCTCCCCTGGACTGCTTATTACAGAATAAATGATAGCATCAAAGAGTAATACAGCTCAGCTGTACAGGTCATTGACTTAGACTCCTGTGCTGGGAATGATTAAAATGGCATTTATTTCTGTTTGTTGATTCTCTAGGGTGCTGAAAAGCATCGCATCGATACAAATCTGCTTAGCTGCTTGCAGAAAGAATGACGTCATGGAAACATAAATAAGTTGCTGACTCCCAGAGTTGATGAATAACAGCAGCTTTTTGGATTTCAGGAAATAATGGATAACACAATGGAAAACAAAACAAAGAAGCTAAACAGGCCACCTCCAATTTATATTGCATTCAGATATGCTCTCTTGCCAACAGATCAGGGCACTGAAGTCTCATTCTTATGCATGGCTGAGGAAGCAAAACCACCACTACTCAAAACACCAGTTTTGAAAAAGCAACCTGCAAAAAAGTAATATGAGAGAAAATACAAGAAATGCTGGAGGGGTCTCTATAGATATCTCAAGTGTGGCAGGAAGAATTGTTAGGGCATGTTTTGCCAGTGGATCCATAAGCAGTGTATGCTGTATTTAACCGAACTTTGTTTCTACCTCTGCAGGAAAAATTACAGTGTAATTATCAATAATTCTGCATGGGCTGTAGCTCTTCAGACAAGGGCAAGATCTAAAACATCACTCAGCTGCTGTATGATATAATTTCCAATAACAAGATTCAGTGGGACTGGGAACTAAATTAAACCTCAGGCCTGATTATTTTTTTGTATAGATAGGTTTTGGATTAAGAGACACACCACTCTTTTTGCAAGTTATGAATCTGAAATAGAAAAGTTCAGTGAAGGGTGTGCTTTTAGGAAATCCAATTATTTTATTTTTCTCTGTTATTCCTGGAGACACACACCAAAAAAAAGTATTTTTTTTTTTTTACTTTAAAGTCTGACTTAAAGAATGCTATTGGCTTCTATTATGTAACAGGACTATATTTTCCCAGAAGCATTGAGTCTTCTTTCACAGAAGACTTAGTCTTATGAACAGTATACATGCATACCTATTCAACTCAAATGTCCTTAAGAAATTTGTCACAATTTTTATTCCTCTTTGGCCACATACAGATCACTGGAAGGAGGTTTTTTGCAGGAGAGGTCCAAAGGCTATTTTATCCCTCTCCTGTGGGATCAGAAAACTGAATGGTATTATTTTAAAGAAAAATAAATTTGTCTGTTACAGTTAAAAATGCAACAAATTATTCCTTTTGATAATAGAGCAAGACAATATTTCTAAGAAGTACATATTGCTTTTGAAATTTCACTAATGGTGCATGGCAAAAATAGTAGCCAGCTGGCAAGTAACACCATCAAGGCATGGTAATTGCTGAATATAAGGAGACAAGCAATAAGCATGAGTTAAATTTAGAGTATGAATTATATATTGTGGGGTAGGAATTAAAGTTTCTTGTACATTAAGATTTTTGCTGTCATTGCAACTTAATTAAGCCTTGAAAATGCAGATTCTTCTAAACTTGAATAATATCGGATGAGAAAGATGACATCTATACATAGGTTTCTTCGGTACTGATTTTTGTAATTCTGCAGCAGGTTAACTTTGAAAATCAAAATAAGCTTCATTAGTGCTAGAGATGTTTAAAGATATTTTGAAGCAATCAGTACCGTAGGATGAAATGAGGGAGAAAACCATGCATCTACAGAGGAGTCCTGCCTATGCATAGGACCGCTTATGCTGTAGTCACTAGTGAAAATTCACCATCACAGGGTTTTTCTACTGAATCTTTCTAGCATAATATTTCAGCCTGAAAATGAAAAAAACCCACAATGATCTTGCTGCCTTTGTGGTATAGCTGATATTTCATAAGGAAATTCTGATGGCCTTTTAAAACGTCTATAATCTGGACTCCCTTAAGTTATCTGCACAGTCACACCAAAACTGGTGAGAAAAACAGCACTTTAGTAGAGTTGAGTTCTATTAAACAAAGATTTTTTTTCTTGTTACAGAATATTACTTTATATTAGTATGACAAACTTTTGTGGAAGTGATAATGTGAATGTGCATAAAATGCAACTGCCTTCTGCTGTTGGAGCAGAATGCACAGGGCTGTGTTTGCCTCCACACAGCGTGCAGGCATACATGATATTTCCACTTAAATGAACAGTATCCCTTCGATACAAAATAATTTGAAATGTAATTATACACAATAAAAATAAAGAAGAGTTTTCTTTAATTGGTGTTGATGAAAGAAAATACAGCTAGAGAAGAAAACAGAAAATCACAGAAAAAGAAAAGTGTTTCATCCTTCATGTGTTCAAATGGGTGTGTATTCCTCGTTTCCCTACTACCTTTCCAGCTGTCCCTTTTCTCTTCAAGCAGAAACATGTTTTTCCCCATTACATCTTATCTACACCATAATCTGTGGAACAATGGTATGTCACAACTTGATGACCAGAGATACCCACATGCCAGGACAGTGTGTCTCTCCCTGCTCTTCTTCTATGAAATTTGTGCATTTTTTCCTTTGCAAAGAAAGGGAAATGAGACACAATTCACCTGTCTCTTAGACAGGAAAACAGTCATAGGTATTGGCTGCTTGATTTGGATATACATTTAGAGATACCTGTTCTACTCTGCTGCTCTCTGAGGTGGAGATGTTCTTCCTAGGGTAAATTAATGCATTTCAACCAGATAGGAGATGCAAGCAGTCCACACACACATGCATGGGAAATTAAGGCTTCCGCTGTCAAAAATGGGTAGGTGAGAACAGGAGAAACTTCTGCTCAGCTAAATGAGGACAACATGACTTCAGGGAGAGGTGAGAACTAAGGCTGGGAGAGAAGCCTACTAGACGTGGTTTTTTTATCAGATAGATCAAGAACAGTTTACTTTCTTCTACTTAGCCTCCTGCAGCTCAACCTCTTTCTGAAACACAGTGTACTGTTGGCTGTTAGTTCAATTCATAAATCTTCAAGGGTAATGTACAAGTACTTCAAGAATTCACTGCTGTCAGCCCCAATAAGTGTGCAGGACAGTTACAGTCTGCAGAACAAAATTAATTACTACTACATTACCTTCAGTTGTAGTGGAGAGGTAGTACTTTACGTTCTAGCTAATTCATAGCCACTGAGATGACAGTCAAATTAGTTCACAACAAAAGTGCATGGCCTTTCAGTGCTCTAGGGGTTATTCAAAGAGCTCAGTTATGCTGCAGTAAGACCGATGTTGAATTCTAATGACTGCTCTACAATAAGGGGATGTTTTGATTAAGTCTGTCTCACACTCTTCTTCCAGTATATCTTGTCTAATAAAATAAGTTATTGGTCTAAATAAAAGAAGTTATTCGGAGCAAACTTTCCTTGAACTCTGTGGATCTTGGGTGTGTTTCTTCTCTATGAATGTAAGGGTGAGGTGCACCAGAAGGAGACGAGCTCAAGCCTGTTCACTAACTAACAGTATCCATGCATTTGTTCACCTAGTTCATTATTTATTTATTTTTCATCAGGGATGAAGTAGAGCAAGTATAGTGAGTTACCATATCTCAACTGTAGGGATATAAATCTAGTTTTCATTCACATAGTACACCAATAGTGCAAATTTTGCAGCCAGAAGAGCTACAAGGCTGGCTTATTTGTGAAAATTCTTAGCTGAAGTGTCATCACTGGGTTTTGACCAGATTCTGCTGTTGTTACTCTACATGACTTTTCTCACATCCATCCACCTGTCTTCTTAGCTTCCTATTTGACAAGCTTTCTTGAAGAACCAACCGGTTTGCCAGATTGCTTACCTCCATCACTTTTCATTACTTATCTTCATGTATTTTCCTAGATGGAAATGAAGCCAACTTTTAATTAGTATTGAAATACAATTCCTTTCCTAAGCCAACCATACCACTGAAAACACAATACTTAATTTAAGAGAAAAGCTACATAGTGAGTAAAACTGATTGTAAAAAAATTACAACATGGGAAGTGATATATTTCAACCCAGACCTCAAATTGCAATATTCTAGAAAAAAGAAGGCAGAAGAGAAGAATAACAAAATGCACTTTTCAGAGTGTAGCTTTAAAATGGTATTCCATGCTAATTTTTATTCTATAAGTTTCTTATCTGGCAAAGGATTGTGCCTCTGCTTAATTTTAAAAATTAGTGAAGCTTTTGGTATTCTTGGCATTGCGTGTAAGCAGAAGATGTTGTAGGGCTTTTTAGATTATAGTTTAGGGTTATTTGAAGTATATTTAGGAAGACTGAGGATATTTTTAAGATCTGTAAAACTTTTACAGATAAGAATACGCTATCTAATAGAGCTTAACTGAATTTTAATATGTGTAACTGCACACCTAGCCTTTAAAAATTCATTAAAATAGTAAGAAACCTGAATAGTAGTTGTGATTTGACATTAGGTCTGTCTCTGCATCCCAAAGTATTTTATTCCCTGCTTCTCTGTACTTTCTCCCAAGCAGGTAAAAGCATTAGCTTCTGATTTGACAGACAGCCTCTTTGCTGTTTATTGCAAGGAATTCATTGAAGAGTGAACAATTAATTCCAGCCAGGGAAATTATGGGTTGATCTCTGACCTGTAATTTCATATTAGTAAAATGTAACATTGATGTATAAAAAGTTGTAAGTCTTCAGGCATTTTTCTACCATCGTATAAAATATAACCTCTGCAAAAGGCAATCAGAGTAAAGAAATACAGAAATTCACCAGAGCATGCAAGTGGTTAGAGTAAATACTTATAAAATGTAAAAATTGTGAACAGATTATTCTACATTTGTGTTTGCATCAAAGTGCTGTAAATAAATACAGAATATGCCAGTTTAGCAGCATGCAGCATGTAGAGCACTACTTTTAAATCAAGTTCAACTGACATTGCCAGGAGTCAGCCACTGCATGAAGTTGTCACGATAGGAGGACAATTAAACAAATCTGTAGATCTGATTTCCAGTCAAGTCAAATGGTAAAATAGAGAAGTACATCTTTTCTAAACCTTTTCTTTTTTTTTTTTTTTTTTGAAGTGAGCTAGAAGATTCTGAATTAGTCCCTCTGCAGACTTTGAGAATCTCTTTATGCAAAGATCTGAAAATCCTGTTTCCAAAGGGGAATAAACAGCCTCTCTGCCATCAGTGCAAAGAATGTGTTTTCCTCCAGGCTCAGTGTTGGGACAGGCTTTTGAGAACCAAGTGCAGGCAGTTTGCCTATGCTGAAAGGCAGCATACCTTAGCTCTACCTCAGCACTTCGTGGGTACTGCCAGTGAGCCCAGGCAAGGAGATCAGTGCATTGCAATGCACGGAGCTTAGGTTGGACCAGGTGCAACAGGTTTGGGCCAGCTTCTTGGGTTGATTTTGCTACCTGTGCAGAGTACCATGCCAAAGCAGGGGTTAGCTACTGCAGCTGTCTTGGATGTGTCTTTATTAAGTGGTGGTCACAGCGACTGGAATTCATCCTTGACCAGACATTGACATCTGCATCTGACCTAATCACCTGGTGCTCCCTAGGTTATTAGTCTCCATTATAGTCCATGGAGGAAAATGGGCAGTATCAGAGTACAATTTATCTTATGCTAAAGTAGGCATTAGAGATAGGTGAGATGAATCACATGCTGTGAGTGCCTCTTTCACTCTGTCAGTTAAACCAGCCTAGGTATGAACAGCAACCCTGAGGACTTCTCAAGGCAGGTGAGAAGAATCTTTCTTCCCAGACTGAGGAATGAATGTGCATAGGACAGAATGGTACTTCCTGAAATCTCTAAGTGAATAAACCTCTTACTGATCTCACGACCAGTGAAGGACCCTGCTGTGTTTATATTAAAGAAGTTAGTTTTCCTCAGCAGGCAAAGCACTACCTTGCCTGTTAGAATGTGTAACCTACAGGGCATCAAATGCAATGACGCTGGGAAGCAAGAAGGCGTCACTAAAGATTAATGTTTCAGTGAGGTACAGAGCTGCTCAAATCGCACTGACTCCCTTAGACTCCTCCAGTCTCATTATCCAACACATAGGTGTAAAACAGTTTCATAAATCCGGGTATAGACTGTACAGAAAGAGAAAAGAATAGTTATACCAAAGAAAAGAGGATCTTTGTATTTAACTTTCTATTACACAACTTTTTATATGTTTTTCTGAAGTATCTGTTACTTTCTGATACTAGAGCTAGGATCCTGCACAAAGAGCCCAGACAGGCCCAGGCTGAGAAGTCCTTTTAGTCGGACCTTCAGCTGATGCAGGATAGGACACGTTGGATGTTCTCTGGGGAACCGTTTGCTAAAAAATGTTCTGCTCTTTCTAGGTTCAGCTGTATCTTTGCCTTTCACCTTGATTGATAAAGCTGAGTGGAGCTAAGGTCCCACACATATCAAAGGGTCTTCTGTACCTTGGAATCTCATTTGCTTTCCCAGCCCTGTACAGGCTGAATCTCATTAAAAGGTATTACTTCTTCTTCACTGCTTCTCCTGGCTGCTGAGGTATTGTCCCGTGTTTCCTGTTATATATTTACAGACAATCATGTGAATGCACTGCTTTAATTTCAACTAGTTAATCCACATATCAACTAGGAAAGAATTATCCCCATTTCCAATGGAAGCTGAGGCAGTGTGAATAATAGGTAAATCTGTGCACAAAGGCTTTCTAGTTTCCTTTTGAAACCTTCATGAAAATAAGATATCTAATGCAAAAATAATGTACAATGTTAAATGAAGAAATCTTTATTTGAATGAAATTGGCTTATTTTCTAAAAAAAATCTATGCAGCTTTTTGAGCTTAGTTATTTAGAGCAGAAGGAAATCAATATCAGTGGAAATATTTTTCATGTAAAAATGCAAAGTAGGAAGTTCCAAAGCTCAGCAAATGAGAATACTAGCCAGTCTACAGTTTTAGGTATTA
>NW_010138211.1:72764-73631 GCF_000699245.1 Pterocles gutturalis | reverse complement strand
TGGATTGTGGGAAGGCTATTCTGGTCTTTTCCCCTGCCTATCAGCTCAGGGAGTTGAATATCCTGAGGATAACTAGTCTGACTATTGAAGACTGAGGCAAAGAAGGCATTAAGCTCCTCAGCCTTTTCCTCATCCTTGGTGACAATGTTCCCTCCTGCATCCAACAAGGGATGGAGATTCTCCAAAGCTCTCCTTCTGTTGTTAATGTATTTGTAAAAACATTTTTTATTGTCTTTTACCACTGCAGCCACTTTGAGTTCTAGTTGGGATTTTGCCTTCCTAATTTTAACTCTGCATGACCTGGCAGGATCACTGAACTCTTTTTGGGTTGCCTGACCCTTCTTCCAGAGATTGTAGACTCTCCTTTTTTCCCTGAGGAAAAGCTTTCTGTTTAGCCAGCCTGGTCGTCTTCTCTGACACTTTGTCTTTCTACAGATGGGGGCAGCCTGTTCCTGTGTTTTTAGAACCACCCTCTTGAGGAATGTCCAGCCTTCCTGGGCCTCCTTGCCCTTCAGGACAGTCTCACAAGGGACTCTCCCAATCAGCGTCCTAAACAGCCTGAAATCTGCCCTTCGGAAGTCCATCTTAGTGGTTTTACTGGCACCTCTCCTTACTTCACCAAGGATTGAGAACTCTGTCATTTAATGGTCACTAAGCCCAAGACGGCCTCCAACAACCACATCTCCCACCAGTCCTCTGTTCCACTCAAGAGGGAATCACCTCTGACAATTAACCTCCTTTTTTTCTTACCTGAGGCAGTCGCAATGCGTGGGACCAACTGTCTCAGCTTAGGCGACCCCCTGGATGGACCTGCATCTTCCTCCTTATTTTCCTGGCCCTCTAGTTCCAGTGCCCCATATCTATTGC